>NC_043978.1:44622130-44709630 GCF_902148855.1 Sphaeramia orbicularis
TAAAATTATGGTGTTTAAATGTACAAAATGGGATATCATGTCACATGAAAAGTGCACAGTTAGGCTATTATACTGATAGAGAGGAGGCTACAGTGGATGGATTTAAAGAATGATCTTAATAGATTTTAAGGTGTATCAGTGCTGAAGCAGATTTCAAAGTGGAGGACAAAATCACCTGTGTCACTGCTGATAAACTGAAAATGGTGGTAAAAAACCAATTAATTAGAGGTTCAAGATAAAATGATAAGTGAGCTGTAAAGAAAATGGTGTTGTTAATTCATAAACCAGTTAACAGTAAGGGAGTCAGTATGAAACAGTCACATACATTAACCCTGCAGCATGAGATACAGCTGTTTACCTTAAATATGCAGTTTTCTAATAAGATCCAGTTGTGCTTCTATGAAACTTGTCCCTAAAAACAGGACAGAGGGGCTAAAAATTCAAACCAGATGTAGACTAATGTTATGAAGCAAGTTTGGAAGCATTTTGGGACTATTTTAAAAACAAATATTTACTGATATAAAAGATAAACTATTTTTCAGATAAAACACATTTTTATATCATTTGACATTATATTTAATACAAAAATCTGCATGTAACATGATCAAAAGGACACGAAAATTACGCACTACAAGTTTTTTTTTTTTTTTGTAATATCTCTTTATTCTCTCACAGGTACATTTTGGGAATTGAACTAATGATGCAAGGCAGAGTGTTTCACAAAAATGACCACTGTTGCAAAATCATTTGCGATTTATATGTGTTTAAAAGGGCAGGTTCGGCATGTAACGCAAGTGGACATGATGAGTTACATACAAAACCTGGAATGAGAATAAGATTCGTGAAAAACCCACATGTCAGGGTGACAAAGACCACTGGGACTATCCAATTTAACATAGTGTCTTTATTTATAGTGATAAATAAGACCATTTCAAGCTATGTGGTCCAGATCAAATGTACTAACACCTAGGTAGTTTTTTATGTCCCAATTTTGGTCCTATTTTTGGCCCCAATATTTTATTAAAAATTCATTAATTTTGGGATGGCTTAAAGGAAGAAGATATGTTTTTTTGCATTTATCTGAGGTCATCATTAGGTACATCCTTGGAGTGAATATGTATAAATTTCTCTTTTATTCTTGGGTCTAAAAAGTGCCAGGTACCAAAATGTACCCAGTTTCATAGAAGCACCCTTATATCATGGACTTTTCTACCTTATTTACTTATACTATGAACTTATTTATAATTGACTTTTGCACTGTTTTTTTGGGGGCTGAACAGCATTTTTTATAAAGTATGCCTGTGTTTAGAACCACTAACCTGCTGGACAGTGGATGTAGCTTTTGATAATATGCCATGTTGTAGTTTTATCCACAGTTGCACCATAATGCATTAAAAGACACCCAGCATTTCCAGCACAATCTCTAATGGTGCCTTAAATTCCATTGTGTAAACTGAAAGGTTGAGACTTTTCACGAGCTACAGGTTGCATGAAATAACAATACAATATTCAATTAACTAAATGAACGAGGCAAATACCAAGGATTCCCCAAGCAAAATGGTTTAATTTATGATAACCACATAATTATTTGACACCATGTTAAAATAGAACCAAGAATTAACAGTGCATTCCTTTAACCCTTTGTCTGGCAAGTGACTGTTTTTAATAATTTCTGCACACATTCACATTACAAGATAGTGATAGCACCAGATACAGTGAGGACAGTGAGGCAACAATCTCAGGTCCAATGTGGTCTACAGGGTCTGTAAGGTCCACCTCTGCATGAACAGTGAGTGTACCTGCTTTGTTAGGTACCATGAAGCAATGGTACTAATGGAAGGAATGATGTTCAGAGGGATAATGTGGATGTTGACAGGTGTCTACATCAGCACGTATGTTGTTCTAATGTTCTAAAAGTGATGTTCTAATGTTCCAATATACATGTTCCTTTCCCATTACATGTGGGTTGTTTTTTTTTGTTTGTTTGTTTTTATTTTTTATATTTATTTCTTGGATTTTTATTTATTTATTTTGCCACATACAGGAAAGGAACTAAACATGGTAACTTCACTGACCTTTATTTTCTATATGACAATAAAAAATTTGAAAATTTTAGCAAAAGTAATAAAGTCTTGTTATGTCCTCCAATAGTACACTATTGTTGAAATTTTGAATTTCAGAGTATTTCTATGAGTGAACTATAAAGCATTAAGTATCTCTTACACTGAATGCAGCACATCATAGGTCTTCTGGGCTAAAGCATTACTGCCCCCATATGTTATTATGCCTCACTCTCTAAGAATAACTCTGACCTACTATGTGTGTGTATGTATGTATGTATATATGAATGTATGTATGTATGTGTGTATATACAGTGTGTGTGTGTGTGTTTGTGTGTGTGTGTGTGTGTGTGTGTGTGTGTGTGTGTGTGCGTGTGTGTGTGTATTCTTAGATATATCTATGTATTTTTTTCAAAGACAATTTTCAATAATAAATCTAATCCACCATGATATATTCACATGACAGCCTCCAATAAAGCAATAACATTATTAGATTATGTCAGTGAGAATGTCTTTATTCACTGCCCTGTAATGCTTACAATAATGATGACCCTGTGATCTGTGTGTGAGCAAGTCAGTGCTCATTCTAGGCAGGCTTATGAATCATAGTAAATGATGGGATGTTGTTACTTTCATTATATTACAGAAGAAGAGTAAAAATGTTTCCAGTCAAATGACGCTTCATGTATTCTTGGTGTCTCATTCCTTTAACATTTACACTAAAAAAAAAAAAAAAAAAAAAAAAAAAAAAAAAAAATATATATATATATATATATATATATATACACACACATACATACACACACACACACACACATATACATACATACATACATTAACTAATCATCTTCCAAAAAAATGCCAAAAAACTTAAATGTTACAGAATATTACATAGCCTATATGTCTGATCCTCTGCTGCAGTTGTCATGGCTTTATCACAGTTACAAAACCCAACTTGGTTGAGATGTTAGGTTTTGTAGACCTTTAAATTTTACATTATTCCTGAACTATCTTTAGGGTAAAAGCTTTGAGGGTAAAACGGGTCTGACTAAGTTACACTGACAAATCCTTTTCAGTTTACTATAGAACAATAAAAAAAATCCATGTGTTTTGATGCTGGTATCTAGTGTCACTTACACAGACCCTGAGGTCTTTTTCATAATTTATGTGTTAAATATCATAAAAATAACCACTGATTACTTACAAAAATATGGCAATAGAGAATAATGGAATTATAGAGAAAATGTAAAGTGATAAAATATGAATAGAAATGGGTTTTTTTTTTGTTTGTTTTTTTTTAAATATAGTCAGGTAAATACTTCACCAAAAAATTTTTATATCTACCATGGCTTCTGGTAACATTTAGTTACATTTATATAAATAATTTTAGTAAAAAAAAAGTTTCAAAAAGTTTGAAACCTGTTCAGTCGTGTTATGTGTCATTTTGTTGTCACAGTTTATTTATTTTCATTCTCTTCTACAACTCACACTGTGCGCAGGATTTATAATTTAAAAACTGGAAACTTCTTGAAACATATTGAAGCTCACTGACTTGATGTATAATTTAGTATTAGAGTAAATCCAGTTGTTACTATTTTGTTATGTTTTTTTCTATCAAAATAATATAATCAATAAAATAATTACATGTTATTTCAACTTAATAATTGTCAAACCTACCTGTAGGTTGTGTTGCATGTTTTCCATTGAGGATTAATTCAACCTAGAGTCACATTCAACATTGTACTGTCATCTCTTTTCTGACCTTCTTTTCCTGATTCCACTGATTCTTGGCTCTCAATGGAACAAATGAGCTCACTGTGGCCAGCCGGCTGACCGACCCGTGCAGTCGGTGTATAGTGACACTGACCAGAGCACTCAGCTCATAGAACATCCACTGCAACTCTATATCTGATGTCTGTCTCAGACACGTTGTTGTGACGTACATGTCCAAACAAACTGAATGTGAAACAAACAATGTTGTTCATTTTGCCTGTTCAGTATTTGTGAGAACATTTGAGACTGATGTGCTTACATAAGACATTCAGCAGGTTAGGTCAAAGCTGGTACACTCTGAGGTTTTCTTGTCAAAATGATATGGCGTATAGATGTCTTTCTCATCACAACCCACATAGCCTATATTTGTCAGAACTGCTAAAGGATCCCTTCCTCCTTTTCCCCATTTGAACAAACTCTTAATCAAATAAGCAGAAAGTGGGTTCACAGGGAGCCACAACAGAGCTCCAAACAGAAAACGTGACCTGAAACTGAAGCCTCTGGTTTAGGTTTGCAGTACGCATTTGCTGTTTCCTCCACTGAAGATTTATAGTCGGTGACAGATCGGATACCTTCAGTAGTGAATATTTCAGCAGCTTTTTAAACAGGAGGATCGATCTGGTTGGCCATAAGTTGGTCAAATAAAAGAAATACATCAGAGATGATGCAGGAACAAAGGATGAAACAGTTTAAGAGTTTTATTTGAAAGAGAAGTTTGACATTTGGGAAAGCACTCTTCGTTTCTAAATGACATGTTTAGGTTAATTTAGCAAGTGCTGGACATTTGGAAATGGTTACATCACTAACACACCTCTGGGTTTAGAGTCAGCAAATGAAAACTTGAATGAATTGTAGTTAGAACCAAAGGTCTCCAACCCCTTAACATCCAGGTCACTAACAACACTCTTTAGAGTTTAGGATTATCCTGGATAATGGGTTGTTGATCTAATGTAGTGTAGGATGTTTTTCATTCATAGACAGACACAGAAAATAGATGATATTCTCTTTCAAATTAAATCGAACACATGCATATTAACTTTATCTTTATTCAGTGATAACCCTATCTCTTACCTTAAAGTTCTACTAAAAGAGTGGATTTTCAAAGGCTAAAACTGACTTGTAGTTTCAGAATATTAACCCTTTAGGTGCCGGAGTTTTAAAAAAAAAATTTACATTTTGATAATCACGTTTCAAAACTTTACTTACTTACTAAACCACCTCAGGATCACCCCTTTCAAACTGGATTTTTTTTCTTCACTTTGAGTAGAAACATGCCCTGAAATGGTGCTAGGGGCACATGTCCGCCATTTATTGGTGGGAGGTGGTAACAAAATTTGGCAACTCTCTCTGGAGCTTTCGTCTGTTTCATTCATTTATGTAGCAAAATTGTGACTTTGGCGCTTTAACTGTTATTAAGTAAGGCTGGGATTGGAAGCTATTTAACCATCAAGACCCATGTTATCACCAATAATCAATCATGTTAAAGTTACCAATGCTAGTCTTTTATGTAGTTCTGTGTTGCTTATACATGGTCCTTCATCAGCTGTGAGAGTGTTCAGGTCCTCAGAGGTTGAGCTCTAAAGGGTCCTGTTACAGATCAAGTGACTCTTAGGGGTTGTGTTTGTGTGTGAGTGGGCGGCGTCTTGTACAGACATACGTTATAAAAGAAAGTCAGCAGTCAGGTGGGTCCATGTGCATCAAAGATGGGTCAGTTTGTTTGACAGAGAAGCCATGAAAGGTCCAAACCCATATGTTCAGAATAAGCAGGATCGGTCAGATTTAAACAGGAGCAGAAGGCCTGGACGATGGGGAGTGACTGTTAGTGAAAAGACAAATCCAAACTTGGAGATCACTGCTGAGGGGATTGACAAGTACAATGCTGCGGACAACAAAACAGCAAGATCGTCTGTCAGTCTTCAAGTCAACCCTGCACACGCACTGACCAGGTCTAGACGACACACAGGTCTGTCTAAGATAAGACAGACTGGAAACCTCCCTCTGCCACCTATCAGCAGGTCCAGAAGCATCTCTGGAAAAGTGGAACGCTCTTCTGCTCAATCACTAAACAGAAAGGAAACGGCCTTCCTGAAAGGACATAATACCAATTTACCAACATGTAACAGAATGAAAGAAAATCAGCTGTTTCATGTGCTGGTTACAAATGGGAAAGCGAGTCAGAAGTCAAATACTTATAAAAAAATCAGTGTTGCTCTTGCAGCAGCAAACAAAGCCGCCATCCAGGATTCAGTGACTGGCAACAGACTGATTAAACGATCTTTTGATGCCCAGCCAGCTGCAACATTGACTCCAGCACCAGTGGACCCTTCAGAAAGACAAAAGAAAAATGACACGAGTGATCCCTGTGCCAACGCCAGCGGTACGATGATGCCAGACGGGGTTAAACATGATGCCAGTCTTTGCAAAGCAAGGCAACAAAGAGATTTCTGCTCGGATGACTCGGTTATTGAAACAGAATCTGGAGACTCTGAAGACGAAGGTAATCTAGAGAGGCTGAGGGGGGACAGTGATGATGATGAGTATTACACAGATCAGAGGATCACAGAGTGGGTCCTTAAAGTCAACTCCAGCCTCTTCTCTACAGGAAATGATGAAGTGAACAATTCAAAAGCTGGAGAAGAGCAAGATGTGGCCACCATAAAGATTATCTACGCTGGAGATTGATTATTTACAAAAACCTTGACGTCCACCTATGAACTGGACACTTTCAACTGCATCTTAACTCTTTTTTGTGGAGTTGTCATCACATGGTCATGAAGTGAAACTTTGGTCACATGGTTGTGACACATTCAAAAACAATATTAGTGCTTAAGAGGACATCAGCATCAAAATCAGAGAAAAGACTGAATTTAAAAATGGACATAACGTTTTTTTTTTTTTTTTTTTAGACAAAATATAAACTGGAGCTATGGAAGAAGGTAAATACAAGAAGTAGAATCCCAACACTTTGGAGAGATTTGAGGTCTTCACAATGTTATTATTATATTAAACATAATATTACTGTAATTTAATGATTTACTATTAAATCAAGGTGGTTTCTTGGTTTCTCAAGGGTGTGTTGAGAACAGAACAGCATGTAAAGGCACTTTAACTGCAAGATTTAGATGAATGAAGATGCATACTGCAAACAACTTAATTCCATATTTTTCTTTACAGTTCCATTGAAACATGTGATCAGTCTTCCATTAGAGCCAGTGTTTATTTTGTTCATTCTGGGCCTTTTAGTTAAGGTAATATTAACTCTGGGCCACTGTCATAGTATGGGATGTAAATATATATTTAATGTACCTTAAAGCTACTTATACTGTAAAACTGTAAAAGATTATATGGTGGGCCCTCTCTGTGTGTAAATAGAAACAGATCATTCTAAGGTTTAAAAAAACAAAAACACACAATTCCTTTTTTCAGGGAATTACACATCTTTTTTTTTTGTTTTTTTTTTTTTTAAACAATTAAATCCTCTTTAAAAATTGCCCAAAATTAAATGATTTAGGATCAAAGTTGTAGTTGCATTTTGGTCATTAATCTGCAATCAGTCTCTCTGTTGCAGTGTATCACATGTAATGTAGTCATAAGCAGACAACCTGCAACATTCCTCAGGAATGTGTTGAAACTCCATGCTAAACCGTGCTCATAAATGTTCATATCAATAATGTTGAAGACAACGAGGAAGAAGATCCATGTTTGTACATCATGGCATTTTAGCATCTGCTACATTGTCAGTCCCTCAGTATTTATGCAAACAGTTGTAGGTATTTGTATAAAGTTAAATTTGATGTCTTACTCAACCCTTTATTTGCTGCTGATCCTGCATTGCCTAAAATCACAAAAGGAAAACATAAGCTTGGCATTCTATCTGTACATTTGTCCAGACAGTCATGCCTTAGACCTATGTGAATATGATTTGCATTGGATGTGTGCATCCCTCATGTAGTTAACCCAGTGAATGTATGACCATTTTCTATGATGTATATAGCTATAGGGACACTTTGCAGCTCTTGCCCTTTGAATTAAAAAAAAAAAAATCACTCAAGTTGTATTGTAGCCATTGTGTTTTTTAACATACCTGATAAGCTAATCAGGTGACTGGTCAGAAGAAGTATATGTCCTGGCTTATCTGAGGAGCAGGACATCCCATGTGAGCAGCTGCTTTAAAGAAAATTCAGCCCATTTCATGCTCCTTTATTTTTCAACAGCTTGGTATATTTAAAGATAAATTAGCAGAGCGATTTTACGGACATTTACCATGCTGTGTCGCATATCCATCACATGATACCTACAATGGCATATGACACCATCATGCTATCCTCCAGAGCTGATGGTGAGACTCTCCTAGATCTAGGATTCACAAGGGGTTCAGTTTGGTTGGAACAGATA
The DNA here is from genome assembly GCF_902148855.1 of Sphaeramia orbicularis. NCBI lineage: Eukaryota > Metazoa > Chordata > Actinopteri > Kurtiformes > Apogonidae > Sphaeramia > Sphaeramia orbicularis. The sequence continues at coordinate 44,630,359 of NC_043978.1, forward strand.
CAGATTTTAACTAAAATAAATACAATTCAAGAAGGTGTTGTTGACTTAAAAAGAAGCACCATTTTTGTGACATCTACTGAAAACAACACCTCACATGTTCTTATCACTGTCTCTATGAGTGTCATTTTACATTTAAAAAAATTAAAAATATTCAAACTAGATTTTGTTTTTTCTAACAATCACTAAATATTATATAAATGGTGGCATTGAAGTAAGAGGCACTCACAAAGTTGATGAATTAAAAGTCTGCTACATCATCCAAACGGTTGCTTCTGACCTGTTTTTTGTAGACGTTGATGACTCACATGATCAGATGTGAGGTCAGTGCAACAGGTGAGGAGTCAGATGAATTAATGTGACAGGTAACATCACATGGTAGACCATGTCTTCAAACCATATTGAGTAGAAGCAATTATATACAACCTTAAACAACAGAAAACAAACAATACACACAATTTCAATACAGACTGCACATAATGTTAGGTAGAGTTGTCAACATCACACACAGAGATGAGCTATTTAATTTGCCTTCACCTGTATTGACTTTGCTACGTTTATGGCTTTTACATGATATTGTTTAGCATAGTGTAACAGCTGAAGCAGGCGCCTCTTTGTTATTTACAGACATGAGATACGTGACCTTTGACCTTTTGGGGGCATCTGAGAATTTCCCTGTTTTAATTTATCCTCAAAGACCTAAATGTATCACACATTTTGCTCCTGTTTGTGGAAATTTGCTCTGCATTGTTCCCAGTGTAAATGAAAAAAAAAAACAAAAACAAAAAAAAACAGATTTGGTACAAAGTTCTGAGTGGTCACCAAACATTATAGATACGTTAATATCTTTTTCCACATCCAGCAGGTTTCCTGTCATAAACTACAGGTCTGGACTCTCCTGAGCTTCTGGGGCAGCCCTAAGACTTCCCACAGTTGGAGGACATTTCCACCAAAGGACATGGGTGTACACACACACTCTGTGACACACACACACACACACACACACACACACACACACACACACACACACACACACACACACACACACACAGTCGTCCTCCAGAGGTGCAGCAGCAGCCCGCACACCACCACACTGTTTCTATGTATGTGCCGTCACAGTGCAGACAGAGGTTGTAAACATGGCGGCGGACGGGATGGTGCTCACCAACCACGACCATCAGACCCGAGTGGGGATTCTGACGGGTAAGGACACCATTTGATAAAATGCGATAAAATGGTGCTTAAAAGTGCACACCGGAGCCGTTTTAGCGTCGGTAACTTGTGCACGTCGCTGTCACGATACGAGCTGTCTCCGCTGCAGAGCTAGCTAACGTTAGCATGTATGCTAACCGGTACCGTTGGCTGTCATTGGTATATCGTTAGCTTCTTCACAGGTGGGACAGATGTGGCATTAGCATACTAACGGTTTTATTTGCCAAGTGGTGTTTGTATACTGAATGTTTGCATGTGGATAGTGGCTGTCATTTTCAGTGTTGCACTAGATAGCTACACCACAGTGTAGTGAGACATTTTAAGCAGCATTAAGTGAGACAGAAGACGGGGAAACGTCCGGGAAAGTCTTTCAAAATCAGAGAGGCTTTCCTCGGCGAGCATGTGTTGTAATAAGTATTTAACCAAAATGGCGGTTTTATTTTGAAAGCAAAAGCACTATTCTTCCGATATTATTGTGTGGCGTGTGTCTACCTTGATGCAGAGCAACGTTATATTTTCTAGCAATATAGCGTTACCGAGCCTACATCAGCTGCATTATTCATGTCCCTTTGCAGATCCGAAATACTGGCCGCTACCGAGGGTGCTTTGCATTCACGTTTATTCATTAATATTTTGACAGTCACTCCATTCGGGATTAATGTCAATGTTTGAATTTAAAGCAGAAACGTGTATTTTTAGATGACAACGTGTTAAATCGCGTATTTGGTCAGTTATTAAGGTGTAGTTAGAAGGCAAAGCGCAGCGCCAAATCAGCGGTTGTGCAGGTTGTTTTAGCGGCTCCACTAATGAACACAGCTGAGGTTTGGCTGGGAGTCGTGCAGAGGGGGACGGGGACCCGCACACAGCCGGTGACAGCCACCAGTAGCCCCGCTGCCTCTTACCTAGGCACAGAGACGTGAGAATAATGCTAAGAAGACGAGAGCCAGCAGCTGGCTGGGAAGTCTGTGGTGGTTTTGATGAGCTAGCATGTCGGGCTAACAGCAGCTAACTCCAGTGTCCGTCCAGCTGACAACCACAACCTCCTCTCACATGTTAATGTACGGTCCTGCTCCATTCATGTGTGCAAGTGTGTTACACGTCTGGTTTGGGGGGAGGGGGCATTCTGATTTAAGGAGGAAGCTCGAGATGGGGGTCAAAGTAGGTTAAGGATTTCAATCAGGGCACATGTAGGATGAGGTACTGAAAGATGGTAAATCTGCAAAGATTACACCTTATATTTGGATCATATACCTCCATAGATGAACCTGTGACACTTGGGCATCCCTGAAATTACAAAAGCAGGAGAAGGTATGGTGGCTGAGAGAGCACACTGCTGCAGCTTTAGAAAACCCATGCAAGTAGACCAAACACAAGCTCACTAAGAAAATATATTCATCCTCACAGCACAACTAAATACTAGGATGCACTGATTATATTGGAAGATATTTGCTCATATCAGCCAGTAGTCACTGATGACAGTGGCAGATATTTATTTTTGTTTATTTTTTTTTTTAAATGTTTGATTCAAACCTAATTTGATGAAGGGCTTAAACATTTTAAAATATTATCAGTCTTTATTTATAATGATTCCTATGTTGAGATGGGATACATAACAAAAACAAAATAAAGTTACAGAAAATAGCATTGTTTTCTGCATCAGGTATCGGCTATATAATCCGGCCCGAATTTTGCAATCGGAGCATCCCTACTAAATACAGAAATGCACTGCAAGTAGTACAGGTGGCAACACAGATGTTTCTAAGGGACACACAAAAATCTAATAATAAGCTAAAGCATGTATCTGCATCTTGAAATCACAATAGAATAAACCAGAATTAGAATAAACCAAAGGTTGTTTTATAACCCACTGATGAATAGTTCTGTAAGTCTCAACTTTTTAAACAGTAAATATGTCTGGTCTTGTTCATCTGTCCTTTCGTATATTTGCAATGTGTTTTCTTATTGCTTCTTTGTTGAATTGTGAAAGATGTCTTCATTTGCTTGCATTTTGTCAATTTGCATGTGTTTTCTTAAAATGCAGGGTGTAGTTGGGCCCTCTTGGCTGGTGTAAGCAGGAGCAGGAGATGCTTGATAGTCACACATTATAGGTGTGATCGTTTTAGTTGAATATAGGTCGTGTCGGTACCACAGAGGGCTAATTTCAAAAATTGGAAAGCACTCAGACTACAGGTGGTTAATACATATGTTTTGTCTTTTTCCTAGTAAAAACACAGAAGATCAATGTTTTGCTTCTTGAAGGTCTGTGTGGTCAGGTGAAAAAAAAATCATATTGCACATATTGAGGGCAGTATTGCAATTTTGATGTGATTCTTCATACTTAGCAAGAAAAATGCAGAGATGAAATGTTTTAAAACATGGATTTGTTTCAGTTCAAGCATACAACAAATAGTAAGAAAAATACAAGAACACACAGAATTAGTGACTTTGATTTTGCATGTTTTACACAGTACTTCTGCTCAGCGTCACAGAATCCAAAGTGTATTTATTTTATCCCCCTTGTGCTGTTAAATCACCCCAAATCCTCCTATATCTGAACCTTTAAATCACCGTCTTTTGCGATTACATAATTGCACCAGCTGATATTGAGATTATGGTTGTGATTTGATTAATTGCGTGGCCCTCGATCCTAGTAACACACTTGTAGCTAAGTCCATATTAAGCCAAGGCTTTGTGTCATAGATCATACACCATTGTGTTGTATGGCCTGGGTGAAAAAAAAAAACACTAATTGTTGTTACTGTAATACATATTTATATTGTCATTGTTAGCATTATCATGTCTAACATATATTAAGGGTTATATGTAGTTTACATTCTCAGTCAAAACACATTACAACTTACTTTTACTCCTGTATATTTTGATTGTATTATCGCGCTAGTTTTAATGTCCTTTCTCTGGATTTGTGAAGATTTTGGCAAGCGTTTTGTCATGTGCTGGTCATAAAGAAGCATGTATAACCATAAACAACCCTTTTATTAAATAATGTTGGATTTTTTAACTGAACATATACCAATTTTCATAACATTAAATCATAATGAAAATGAGCAAAATGAACACTAAATCATACAATCAGGAGCCACAGGAGTGTTTTTGTCTTTATTTGTATATTGCACTGTTTTTACTGTGTTATGTCATTTATTTTTTTTTGTCTTGTTACATCTTTGATGAATTATTTAGACACAAACACCTGTTTTCTTCAACTTCCAATCAAGACCAAAAAGCAGCTTTAATAGTGGAAAGGAATGATTTGACATTTATTGGGATAATTATTCATTACTGTCTGATATAAAAATGTTTATCTTGAGAAAATTTTTGACCATATGAATATATCCCAAGTCATAACAACATAATAGATATGTATGAATCAATTCACAGTGAGTGTGAAAGCGGAAATCACTAATTACAAAAATATATATAGTATTTTAATATATACTCCTCTCTTACAACATTTTGATTAATACAAGGTCAAATAATAATTCAAATATAATATAATTACATAAAAAGTTGTAGCAATTATAAAGGATCAAGGATATCTTTAGTATCACAGAGTGGTTTGTTGTACAGTCAACGTTAAGTGCTATACTGCTATACACATCAGGGACATAAATCCATAAATGTAGCCTACACATTAACATTTTGTCTTTGGTCTATTGGTAGAACATTAGATGTCATTACCTATGTTGCAGATCATTGTGATCGACATTTGTCATTGTTTTCTTGCATTCTTCAGACTTTGTCTGCGTATTATACATAATGGAATAAAATACAGTTATGTTTTTGAATGTAAGACTTCTCTTGAGGATGAATACAACTTTAATCCTGTTCATTACCTCTGCAATAAAGGAGCCACTCATTGGCACTTGTTGGTCACATTAAATAAAATGTACATTTATGTAACTGCTTTAGAGTCAGCTCTCAATGTAATTTAGTATTTTTAATAATGCACCGATGTTCATTTTACATGTTTATTTTATATTACATACATTATTTGTCTTTTTTATCTAAAATATCCTCAAATGAATAGAACCTGAATTGAAGTGGAAATTAAATCGTATTGGGATCTTGTGAATCAGATTAATTGATTTGGAAAATCAGTGGTGACACCCAGACCAAGCATTGAGTGTTTGGAGCAGTTACCTAATGTAGCTTTGTATTAAAATCCATGCTTAAGAGATTCTGTGTGACAGTTATAATCTCAGTTTTTGGACAGGAATGAGGCAGGCTGAGCCACACACACCACAGGCATCCTCTGTGTATCAGTTGCAGCAGTGTAATCACCCATAAAGTACACAAATACATTTTTACCAATAAAATCAAGTATCTGGCTTTTGGTTGAAGTGAGCAAACCTCACTGATGAATCCCAGGCTTTAATGTCAGTGTTGGACACAGACACTGCAGAACCAGTGAACGCAAACACCAAAGTAGATAAACTGAGTCATCTCTAAATATTTGTGACCTATACCCTAGAACACCAAAGTTTCACAGGATTCCTGCCGTTGCTTCAGAAGATTTAGAATACTCTTGTTATCTTATATTTACAACAAATTAATATAGCTGATCACAAGACTTCAGGCCTCAATGAACTTTAGAGAAGTTGCTTTTTTGTGTGTCACATTGACTTCTTACGAACTCAAGATAACTCATGTAGGCTGGTTTAGAAAATATTTTCACAATCTGTCATCATAAATGGAAGCTTTTTCAAGTTTCAGTCTCCAACTCTTTGTAGCAGATGTAGACAGTCAAGGTTTTACTTTGGCTGATCAGCTTTTTCTCACATAAACCAATTAAAAACAGAATCACTGTGGAACAATGCTTAGAGAGCAATAATGTATAATATTGTTATTTGATTGTCATAATTACTACTAATAGAATTAAAATAACGGTGCATAATATAAGGAGGGATGTCACTGAAATGGAAGTTGTTCATCTCTTTGACAGGGGGCTTTATTTTGCACAAACAGCAGGAATGTGCACTTTGAGCATGTGACGCTTTGGCAGCTGTCACTCTGTGGCTACAGTTTATGAAATCTACACAGCCCATGTGCAGAGCCAGTAAAATAGAATTCTAAAAGAACAGTAGGAAATGGATGAAACATTTCATTTTAAACTTAACCAATCCTCTGAATAAAAGGCGAGTAATATGTGTTGCTGTGTAGGTTTATTTTCTACATCCAACACATGAGCTCTGGCTACAGCTAAATTTTTTTTTCCCATTATCAAATAATCTTTGCTTGAAATGGCCTTTAAAGTCTTTCATATCCTAAAATGGAATATCAGATCACGTGTAGGTTAATAGAAAAAGCAAGTATTCACATTGAAGATGCTTAAATGCTTGCTTTTACTTGAAGAAGTTAATGAAACAGTCAGTCGTAAATGAATTAATTTTCGGTTACTTGACTAATTGAGTAAGTAGGTTATTATTTTAGCTCTAAATAAATGGTCCTTCATTACAGGCATCATAGGCCTTCATTATATGCACAGTTTGGTGAAAAAGTCACACTGCAATTATGAGGCAGAGAGAGACATGGAATTTATTACATTGGGAAAATATTACACATAATTATAGAAGATGAAAAATAATAAAAGTGCATTTACCTAATTCAGCACACACCCATTGGAAAGATGAATACTCAAGTTCAGTACAGGATTAGGTCAGTACTTGATCTTTTGAGATGGAGGTTGAGGACCACTTTCTGTAGAACAACAGACATGAAAACAATGTATTTGCAGCCTTGATGATAACAGTAGTGACATAGGCTACGTTCAGACTGCAGGCAAATGTGGCCCAAATCTGATTTTTTTTTTTTGCACACATGTGACTTGTATCCAAGCCATTAAAGACAGTTTGAACAGCACAAATCCGATTTTTTTCGAATCCAACCCAGGCCACTTTCATCGTGGTCCTATATTCGATACGTAGCTGATATTTTGCAATGCGACTTCAGTGTGAACGGCCAAGTCACATTTATCCGACCTTTATGTCATTGAAATGCAAAAAATGTCACAATTTTGTGTCCCAGGAGGAGGAACAGCGGTAAAACATATTTACTTCTATTAACACAGTGTGTGCCTGTGTGTGATCACGTATTACATCAGGACCTGTTTTGCACATGCGGGTCACTACAGGGCCGCATTCTGTTCATACTCAAAACTGATAGAAGTTGCATTTGATGTGTAATATGAACGAGCACACAAAAAAATCAGGTTTGACCAAAAAATCTGAATTGTGCATTAAGACCTGCTTTCTGAATGCAGCCATATTGACTATCAGTATGTCTTCACAGGTGGTAACTGTCTGCATCCCATTCATGCCATCAGAGGTGGATCTCTGCTCGTGAGCTAAATGAGTCCTAAACCTCTTTTTCTCTTTTCTCCAGTTAGTGACAGCTGCTTCAAGAACCTGGCTGAGGACAGGAGTGGCGTCAACCTGAAGGATCTAGTCCATGATCCCTCACTGTGAGTCTGCACACGCAAACACACTGAAAACATTTTACACGCTCAAAATATTCTGCTTATTGCACTTTACCTGAAACAGATGGTATTCGTAAAGAAATGCAATGGTTTGCGGTTATTCTTGTTAACACACAGTATCACAATTAAAATAAAAACAACAATGTCAAGTGTTTATGGCTGTCAATCAGAATCATTGTAGGCTACATATGCTCTTAATATAAAAATTATTTTTATTGTGGTGCTTATATAATGTTCACTGTAAATGAAATAAAATGAAATGTTTTATTTTCTGTGTGGATCTCAGGACTAGTAGCTGTTATGGTAATAATTAATGTGGATTCTAAGTAAATCAAATAAAGAGAGCCTCCATCCTTTATTGCAACACTTAAAACACTTGCTTGCAAAGGTTGGTGTTTTGATATTTACACATATCCAAAAGCCTGTCAATGTCCACTATGAGAACGTTTAAGAGTGTGTATGTTTCTCCTCTCGACCTGAAATGTAGACTAGCGTGGTCATATTTACCAGAGAAGACCTTTGCCTTCACCCCTTATTAAAAATAGGCTGTATTTGGTCAAATAATTCATATAAAATGGCAATAACATACGCATATGTGACACATCTTAGTCAATACTACAGCGAGGCTTTAAAAGAATACATACACAATATATACTTTTCATACAAAAGCTATCAAATCCATTGTCACATTTGGAATAATAGTGGAATATTAGTGTACTTGAAATGTACTCTCTAACAAATATGTGCAGTCAGACTAATTATTATTAATATTATCAGGCTAACTGCATCTCCGTTGTCTCTGCAGGCTGGGAGGAGTCATATCAGCCTATAAGATCGTCCCTGATGAGATTGATGAAATTAAGGTACATATCTTTGTGTTATTCTCACTTTCAGCTGCATTACTTTCAGTCTTAGATGGCAGATGTAAGGTGTGCTTCCATTTTTTTATCATGAAAGGAAAATACACTCAATAGAAACAGTAGCAAATGTTTTACTATATACCTCCTGGATATCTGTGTCCTATTAGTATATGGTAGGCAGGCATGTTGACATCTGGACCATAATAACCCCAGGTGAAGAGGATGCTTAGTGTGTCTGTTAATGTTGTATGTGTGTTGTTATACTTGTGTGTGTGTGTGTACAGGAAACACTTCTGGACTGGTGTGATGATCAGGAGCTGAATCTCATCCTCACCACTGGAGGAACTGGCTTTGCACCAAGAGATGTTACTCCAGAGGTACACACTGACTAAAAGATTTAAAAACAAAAATAATAACCTCATTAATAATTATGATAAATCAGACAATTTAACAAGCCCTGTCTGGAAAAGATTGAAAATATATTCTAACGCATAATACTAGTATATCATCCAGGCAGGTTTGAAAAGTCAATAGTAAGATACCTAGATATCTATTGTAAATGGTTGATAAATAGCAATAATTCAGGCATAATTTTGAGAGGAAATAGAAGTAGGTAGGGAAAATAAAGATATTTAACTTCACATCCCATTTGCTCAGTTAAATGGTTAATTACTTGAATAGAATAGAATAGAACACAATACAATACAATACAATATGCTTTATTGTCATTGCAAATATACCACTCTACAGTGCAACGAAATTTAGTTTTTATGTTCTGTAAAGTGCCCAGAATTATAAATACAGAATGCAATTATAAAAGCAGTTAAGTATAAAAATATAAAATCAGTCAAGTAAAAACGCACACAAAAACCCCAGAGTCCAATATCAATAAAAATGCGCAGATTGTAGAGGTGTTATGTTCAGTATCAAGTGCAGTTGTATTTGTCAAGTATAATAAAAAAAATATAGAGTGAGTGGTGCAATGGACATGTATTTAGATATTTTCTGTTACTATTTGCATAGCAGTAAGTTATATAAGCAGTTGATATTGTAAAGTGTCTGTTTATTTGACCTGGTTTAGAGCAGCCACGGCTCCAGGATGGAAACTGTTCTCACACGTGGTTGGGTGGCTGGAGATGGTTTACTATATAAATTCTGACTGTATGAATTCAGATTTATTCAGTTAGTTGCTAAACTATTTCTGCACAATATTAGATTATTTGGATGTTACACATAATTATTACATTCATTAAAAAGTATCTTATTAGTATTTTGCAGGAGTATATGAAATTCATATTTTTTATTAATAAATTAATAACCAGAAATTACAGAATGAAAAAGGTTACTATTTAATTTCCATGTAATAATTAACTAAAATACACCTCTTTTTCATACACTTAAAGGTTGTGAATGGTCATGGGAATTATATTGTCAGGTTTTGAAAAGTTTTAAAGTTTTGTCTGTAAATACATGCAGCAACTCTGGTTTTCAGTTTAACGTGAGTAGGATCTGTGACACTGCAAATATTTTGGAGCTAATTATAAACTAGTATAAACTAATTATAAACTTGTGTGCATGTGACAAACCCTTCCACTCTGGGTGCCTGAGTGCAACTGAAAGTGTGAAAAACTTTATGTAAAGTGTGAGAACAGGAGTTACATTTTATAATGTGTATTGATATGTTCTAGATTTACATAGAGAAGATATCATGTTTGTTTCCTATTCTGTGCTGACATTAATGTTATGTTCGGTAAGAGGGGGTCTTTAAACAGCTTTCATAATTGACAACAAAACAGTAATAGCAGTTTCATTAATTGTACGTGCACTTGTGTAGCCCTGACCTAAACATGTGGTGCTGTTTTTGCTTCAGGCCACCAGAGAGGTGATAGAGAGGGAGGCTCCTGGTATGGCTCTGGCCATGCTAATGGGATCACTCAACGTTACACCACTAGGCATGCTGTCCAGGTGAACACATAATATAATTACACTGCTGACTGTTAGCCTGCTAAGTACAGTATGTTGTGTACATCCCATGGTGCTTATCTGCTAATCTGATTTATTCTAACCTGCTAATCTCTTACTTATTCTTTGCCACCTTGTTTCTAGGCCAGTGTGTGGGATACGTGGTAAGACTCTGATCATCAACCTGCCGGGGAGCAAGAAGGGCTCTCAGGTACAATTCTGTTTACTTCCATCTGCATCCAGAGGCAAGAACATAGAGGCTTACTTATGGAAAGTAATGTAACTGGATTTGAAATCAGTGTTGGAGCCAAAATACATTTTTGTTTGTTTATTCCTCTTTTTTATTTTGACCTTAATTTAATAATTGTTTAGTGGATGTGGCTGTGATGATCGCCACAGGTGCAATTCATCATGGGTGTTGGTATGGGTGTGGCAAGATTACATATACCTGCTGTGTGAGGTGGGTGGTGTGTTAGGACAGCCCCAAATAATTTTCTGACCTTGAGACAGAGTAAATTAAGTTGGTCGGCATTTTCAGTGTTTTTCTAATGTGAAGGAGCCTATTTTGCTTATTTGTAGAAAGTATATGGAACAACAATTGTGACCTGTAATGAACACTTGGACTTGATATTAGTGAATAAATGGATTGCCATATCCAAAGACAAAGAAAACCAGCCGGACATTCATTCATGCACGTGTCAAAAAATACAACAGGTTGAACCTTCCACACCATAGTAGTGGCTAAAGGTAAAGTCACTACAATCAGATCAAACTTGGAGGAACAAAATTAAAACATATCTAATCTTATTCAAAGTTATTTATTTCAGTGTGGCAGAAATTCCTTCTGAAACACTAGAAACAACTTGGTAGGTCTGACTGCTCAGATGCAAAGCAAGGGTAAAACTTTAGGGGTGCATTTGTGCTGGCATATCATTGGAACAGTATATTTAGTGAACTGGTTCTTAAAACTGACCAGTTTGTGGAAGACAATGCAGCAGTAGTTCCTGGTGCTAGTGATCGGCGTGGTCCATTTGTTGTGCATTTGACTCTAGGTCTTTTGTGCTATTTGTAATATAAAAATTGGAGGAATGGGCCACTCTTCACACAGAATATTGTGGAAAGCTTGTGGAAAGTTGCATCAGGCTTTTGTTTCAAGTTGCACAATTTAAAGTCAAAGGTACCAAACATTAACAAATGTTCCAGTGAACTTTTTTGTATTTAAAAAAAACTGACTCTTTAAAAATGTGATTATAAAATGAAAGCTGGAATTAAAAATTACTTCTAAAATAGTCATCTAACTGAATTAGGAAGGGGAATATATATTTAAATTAAATGCTATGATCATCACTGAAAATATCAGGATTTCATCCATTCATTTCTTTTTTTATACATCTAGATCTAATTCTGGCTGACTAATGACATTATGTTATGATTTAAAGCCTTTTCATTTGCGTAACTGTAGTTTTTGTGTCTAATAACCTGTTGTGTGTTGCTATGTTTCTCCAGGAGTGTTTTCAGTTCATCCTGCCCGCTCTGCCCCATGCCATCGACCTGCTGCGTGAGGCCACGGTCAGGGTTAAGTCCACACATGCCGCTCTGGAGCAGCTGCCCTCCCCTTCTCCTCTGCTGACCAACACACACAGCAACATGCACAGCAACACGCACACCATGGAGCGTGGTACCCAGTGCGAAGAAGAGGAAGATGAGGAGGAGGACCGAAGGAGAGGTCGACATGCGCACAATCACCACCATCACCAGCACGGCTCCTCCCACATCACCGCAGCCGCGATCGCTGCCAAGGTAACCAGTGTGCAGGACGCAGCAGGACCAGAGCTGCCGGTGGAAACTTGGTAGATAAAAGTTTAATGATCCCTGTGGGGAAAGTGGGTCACTGCAGCAGCACACTACTGTACTATAGGCAACCGCTGGTGAAGCGCTATAGGCTGCTGCATGGCTCCGAATGAAACGGTACACAGTAAGATTTTATAAAACTCAAAGACCATAGAGACATTTTGGATTTTTTTGGTAAAGCTCAGGGAAGACACTGGTTAAAGAAGAAGTATTTGTGGAATTCATAAAAAAATTCTTGAGAAGTTAGCAAGGAAATGCATCCCAGTATTTAATGTGTAGACCCCCTTATACTTGACATTATCCTGTAATCAGTGTCTGGACTTAATCCAAATGCACATAACCAGACTGGCCATACAAGTTCTGGAGGTGTTAGTTTGCACTGAGTTTCAGAGCAGCATTGCCGTAGGAGACTATACCATCCCAGTGGTGTGTAAAGTATAAACATGTAGATCTTATCATCCACAGATGAAGTGGAGGCATCGCTCCACTCTGGAAACCTCCCAGTTTAAACAATGCAAAATCACCTGTATGGTCTTTTTAAGATCCTTATTGTCAGACAACAGCCACACGAAGCAGAAGCTGAGCTATTTTAACACTTTTTAATTTATGACCTGGCATCAGAATGTAGAAGTGGTTTCAAATTGTCCAAGCCACCAAATCATTTGCTTATCTGTCACTTTTATCAATGTTGGAATATTTTTCTGACGGTTCTGCATTGCAAAACTCCTGCGCTCCAATGTTCCAAATTAAACAGCAGTGAAAGAGTTGAGCTTTGGCAAACCCAGGCCTTTTCTCTACTCTGTTTCTACATTATGTTTATGTTAGACATGCTAATGGACAATAATAATAATCGTATATATAAAGAAGACATAATATTAGAGATAATAACAGCTGTGTTGACATGGAAAATCTGTGTAGGGCTTTTATTACAGAAAATAAATCTGGAGTCAGTATGAGGATGATCAGTAGAATTGATGGATATCAATAAAATCATATCAATTCCCATGTATTTTCTGACCTTACAGTACAAACAAAGTAGCCTATGGATGCCCCAACCAGTGTGTCATGTGACCCTTACCCTATATGTCATAACAGTCCTATGAGAGTACACCCAATGACTCCCCTCAACTTTGGACACATTCATATTCGTTGTCCAGCCTGTCAACTCCCCGTAGCACATTCCACATTGTAAAGCAGTTACTACGTATATCAGAGTGACATAATGAGAACTTGATCAGATTTCACTATGTGTATATCTGCATCATATCCCCAGATCTAAATGGGGTCTTGCATTTTTAAAGCCCTGTATGATATAAAATTGTCTTTGTGAGTTATCCGGGTCTAGAGGCTTTTTTATTGATGCGTACTTTCCATCGATGAGCCTCAGTCCATTCCACCTCATTCCTGTGTCTGGATGTGAATTTGTTTGTGGTCACCTGTAATGCATGTATGTGTCATCATCAGACGAGTCATGCCGTGGTCATGGCTAAGGGGGGTCCCTACCTGCCCGGCACCACATCCTCTCCTCCCTCTCATTTCACCTGCTCCTGCACCCATGAACAACAGGTGAGACAATCGCACACACCCCTCCTCTCCTGCCATCAGTCATTTCATCACCATGTCTGTCAGTCACACACTGCTGGGCTCCATTCTTTATACATGGATAACTGGGCTATCCAGACATAGATTTGTCAGTTTTCCAAGGAGTCTTGATTTGTTACATAAGGAAGTCCTGAAAATGATGATATGATTTGATAAACTGTAAAGCCAACCATTTACATTACATTTTTAATTACCAAGAAGACAATGGGAGCAAGGGTCAAAAATATCTCTATTAAAATTAATGGAAATGTTATATGTTGAGATATTCAGTGAATTGTCTGTTGTGACCTTGACCTTTGACCTTTTAGACTTTTTGTGGTTCTAAATCCTGGCTCTATACATGTCTATTTGGAGTTTCAAGGGTACTTAATAGTTTACAAAACATATTGTCTTAGATTGAAATATGGTCTGAGGTCTGAGGATATGTTGATGTACATTTATACAATAGATTTATAAATCTTTAACTAGATAGAACCTGTAACGTGAATCTATTGTAATGTGCAGACAGTGTTTTGAGATAAATATTCCTTTTGAGTAAAACCCATTCTCTCATTAATTCTCGAATTTCACATTTTGACCCAAGATTGTATCTTGGAAACTTCAGCCAACCAGCATTTTTGACTGGATTTTTCTTTATCAGTGACTCACACGTGGTAAAATTTCCGTACTTTTGTTCTTGAAGCATTTTACTTGTAAACCAATGTAATTTTTTCGCTTGGTTTACACAACCTCCACCTGGAGAATCATGCCAGAGAAAAGTAGCCACTGTGTGCTCTGATTGTCAGTTTCCTTTTAAGTCTGTCGTATCTTAAAAACTGTGCCCAACTATGTAGAACCTCACAAAGATTAAACCATGTATAAAGAACCGGGCCCTGATATGTAGTGAATCAGTGCTAACGTTGGTAGTAGGCTGCAGTTTGTAGGTGTGATGGCCATTTACTTTACAGTAAAACCCTGTTGTGTATTTTATATGTAAAAATATCAAACCATTTTTTCCTGTTAATGACTACACATGATATGATAATGTGATGAGAGGAATAGGTGGCAGAATCATCCCTACTGTATGTCTCCGGTCAGGCTTTGATGCAGATGCTGCTACTGAACATACTAATATTTTAGTATTCATGTCACTTAAACTGATACGTCATCACAGCATGCTTATTTTGTAAATCTTTTCTTCAGACAGGTGGTGTGACTCACAAATTATCAACCAGGTCTGCATTATAGTACTTGTCTACTGATTTCCTGTTAATAGATCATCTTTCATTCATTTATATAGGCCCTGTTCACATGGTAATAGTATTAGTTTTAGAGACTACGTCTTAAAGCTGCAGTGCTTGATAGTTTTCAGTGCCATTGGTCGTTGCCTTTCAGTATATAGCAACTCAAATGGTCTGAGAGGCCATGAGATGTCTGCATCTATTCTATCCCTATGTTTTCAGGCACAGATTTGGCTAATGACATGTGTTTTCAGGCAGATAGCTGGTTCAGCATGTAAATGGAAAAAACACCTTTATTTACCAATCACTGATCAGATTTCACATACTTCATATTTAGTGTTTTTCCCCCTGATTTCAGCCTCTTGAATCTTTACATCCATAGAGTGAACAGTGTATTATTTTAACTCTGTTTTACCAGGTCAAATACAGGCTTTGTTTTCCTGTTTTCAGTCGGCATTATTAATGAAATACTTGACAGTGTTTTGGGTTTAAATTCAGGAGCCTTACTCAGCTGCTCAGTATAAAGACAGTGGTGGAGGTGTGTTCAGAAATTACAAGGTCTACTGGAAACTGTAGTCCAGTGTAGTTTGGCCTATTATGTAGTTATTGAGTAGTGACACAGCTGCAAGTGAGGTAATGTTTGCTGGAAATGGCTAGCTTTTTGCATTGCTCGTAATGGACAGCAGCACCCACATGAAACACATGTCCTTTTTTTTTTTTTTTAAGACTAATGAACAACTTTGTTTAATTATGATGCATTACGGTACAAATAAGTTGTCTGCTACAACACTAGATGATTCTACTCATATATGTATATGACTGAAATCCCATTTCAGTAGAATGAGGGTAAACATTAAGCTCTGTTTTTCTTTGTACCTTTACATTTGCTGTATATTTAAGGCCATACTAAACAGCCCATGATTTTGTCGGGAAACATCAGGGGTTTGGACTCCGTTTTCCCTTGTGGTGTGAAGTTTACCATAAGAATAGACAATTAGAAACAATCACAACATGTTTGGCAATTAAAAAATAAAGATCCCTCCTCTCTATTTGTTTTATATAGAGAGTGGGACTCTTGACTGTTGCTCCATAATTGTAACAGTTAAACAACTGAAGAGCAAAGATCTGATTTGATTTATTTTATTTTTTAAATTCAAACTAGCATTAAGTGTGTATGTATGTGTGTTTGTGTGTGCATGTGTGTGTGTAGATCCCGGACTCGATCATTTCTCGAGGCGTTCAGGTGCTTCCTCGAGATTCTGCCTCTTTAAGCTCCACCCCTTCTGAGTCACCACGGGCAACACAGGCGACCTCCCGCCTTTCCACCGCCTCATGCCCGACACCCAAGGTACACACAAACATACAATTGTACATGCACACACACAGAAAGGAACACTGACCATTCAGCATTGCTAAAAATGAGAATCACTTTTGATTCTCCAAAACTACGAAAGGGAATGTGACGATTTGGCTAAAATTTTAGCCGTTTTCTACGGTATGTGAGGAAAAAGTCACAGAGCATGCCAACAGGATATGTACCCTCACTGCTGATGGCTGTCTCAGCAGTTAAAAACTGAACTACAGTTCCTGCATGATTGGAGTTTTTGCTTTTTTCACCTATTCCCCAACCACTTTCTGACTCTTTATCTTCCCGTTTGATGTTTTTATCTCTTCCTCTACAAACCTGTGCAGTGTAAATGTTATAATGTGCTTCTTGTGAAGAAAAAAAAAACCCTGATGAAATTCATACTCTCAATTTGACTGCAGACATGAAACAGTCAAAACTTTGAAGCTGGGATGTAAGCATCCTAAACTCAGCCTTTACAGAATCCGACTGTTGGCCTCTCGCTCACAGTGGCGGATTAGCTTTACTTCATAAATTAAAAGTCTCGGGACTTGTGTGCTGTTTGGAATTGAATGGGAGTGAATGGGACTGTGAAGTTTTGCAAAACTGAAATTTAAATATCTTCAGTTGTGGTATGTTCACATAAAGAATGTCCCAATTAAAAACAACAATTAATGATTGAAAATGGCAAAAACTCTATTTATGCTGGAATTGTCCTTTAAGACATACTGTATATTGCCAAATGGTTCACCCAGTTGAAGAGAGATGCTGGATTTGTATTGATTCTACTTTTCTTTATACATGTATACAGGCTTATTTAAGTACGTTGTCTGTTTTCTGATCTACTCCCAGTAAAACAACATGTTGACACTGTTCATGCAAACCCAGAATGTGTTCCATTGGTCACTTCAGTACAGTGCAGTGCAACAGCATGAACTACATCAGTATGACATCTGTGTCATGTCTTACTCACTACAATTCACTTTTTTTAAACAAAAATAATGTCACTCACTAATTATTCCTAGTTGGATGAGGCATCAGATGACTCACTTTAAAAGAATTCTACCTGCCAAAAAGTTTTTTAATCTGAAACATACACAGAAAGTTGAATGGTTTTGCCAATTATCACAGAACAAAAGTTACTTCAGTTTAAGTGAACAAAAAGAGTATGAACAAAAAGAGTATTTACCAGAGAGCAGCGAGTGACTTTGACATGACTCATAACTGAACTGATGAAAGTAATGCGGTATTAATGTACGTACATTCAATTACAACTTTAAGTCAGTGTTTGAAAGGATCCTTTATCAGTGACAAACCTTTATTATTGCAGCTATCTTTAATATTTAAAGACAACTTCAATTTGGGAATTTACAGTGTTCAACTCTTGTTCGATGGCAGTCGAAAAAGGCCCGCCTTTAGAAAATTATTGTTATTAAACTGAGAATAATTCATTTTTACAGGGCCCCATCTGATAATTTGAAATGACACTGTAAATTCCTTATAAGAATGTTTTATTTTGAAGAATAATCTCCAAAAGCATTTCCTGAATGCTGAAACGATGCATGAGGAAAGTAAAATGTCATCACAGGTTTTACAAACTGCTGTGATTCCGTCACAACCATACAGAGGATTTATGTTCACCTTTTTAAAGGTAAAAGTGTTTTAATTCTGCTTAGAGTTGCAATTGTGCAGATTCCAAATGTCACAGCCTGAATTCATGTTATTTATGTTCCCATGTCATGTATTTTAGATGCTGTGAATAGATTCTGTATCTAAATGTAGAAATCTTCAGCGTGTTTTACCAGCATGATGCCAGAATGTCCTGTGAAAAAGAAGTGGCATTAAAAATTATTTCTTAAATATATTTGCATCAAGCAATGACCAAATATAGAATATCTGTGTGTCTCTGCAGGTTCAGTCACGATGTGGCAGTAACGAGAATATTCTGAGAGCCAGTAAGTTTGGAGTGTGTGTGTTTGTGTGTCTTATTAACATGTAATTTACAGTGCAACAGCAAACTTGCACTACTGTACAAAATATAGATACTCTACAGCATTGTATATAGTAGCACATTTACCTTGCTAAGAATGCTTGCATTAATGTGTCTGTGTGTGTCTGTCTGCAGGCCACAGTGCGGTGGACATCAGTAAAGTGGCACGTCGTCATCGCATGTCCCCGTTCCCATTGACGTCAATGGACAAAGCCTTCATTACTGTTCTAGAGATGACACCTATCCTGGGAATTGAAGTCATTAACTACAGAGGTGAGTGTTGAGGTCTGTGTGTGCATCCCTTTGACTTTGCTTTCAGGTGTCATATTTAAGATGGAAAAGAATCTACACAGACATGCAGCGATTTACTGTAGCCACATGTTGTCACTCATGTTATTATATTTGATTATTGTGATAACTGATGAGTCACACTGGATTCTTATTGGCTGTTCTCTGTAGACGGTTTGGGCCGAGTGCTAGCTCAGGAAATCTATGCCAAAGACAACCTTCCTCCGTTCCCCGCCTCTGTTAAAGACGGCTACGCTGTTCGAGGTGAGGCACCCGATGCTACAGTATCTAATATAACACCACTTTGTTGACAGTATCTGAATTAAAGGGGAAGTGCCTCATTTTAGTACAGTATATTTAAAGTGTCCTTTTCACAGACTTCAAAATCCAAATCTAAACCCAAATCACCAAGTGAACATGTGTTTAAATTTCCATAATTAACGTCATTAACATCATTATGATTGACCTGTAGCTGCTGACGGCCCTGGAGACCGCTTCATCATGGGAGAGTCACAGGCTGGACAACAGGTCAGCTCTAATACACTAACACCACTGACATGTCTGAATCTTTAATGGCATATCAGCTACTGTCACGCAACCACTAACAATACTACTGTGTCTACCAGTGACCACTCTGCTTAGTCCTTTTTGTCCACTCTGAGTGATACAAATGGGCTGTGTACAGTAAAGTGAGGACTGACCTCCTGACCTGAGAAAAAGACTCCACAGTGTTTCCTTTCATGCTCTAAAAACTCAACCCACCACTGAAAACGCCCACCACACGCCCTCCCACTACTTATATAACTACATAACTATACATTACTTACATAACAATTTAAGTGACCTCTGCTTCTAATGAATGCTAATCAAATCATGGGAAACATAAACAGGCTAGCTGTTGCAATAGTATTGTATTTTGACTTAATCATCAACTTAACAAAGTTAGCATCAGCATGGCAATTGCCCTAATTTAAGTGTTTAGGATTCTTCAGAGGTCTTCTTGAGTACAACTACTGAAGAAATTTTTGTCAGGGAAAAAATGCAGTTTATTTAGAGAACAGAAACTCAACAATTTGACTCAGTGCATTAAAAGTAAATGTAAGGAGAAGTTGTTTTGTGTGAATGGGAGTGAATTGGATTCAGCATCTAGTGGCCGTTTGTGGCCTTTAACTTTAAGTTATTGGCTCAACTCAATGTTTGATGCATGTATCTACATTTTGGATGGGATTTGTGACATCTTTTCTCTTGTAAAATGATGTTGAAACTTGAAGAAATAATTCCACATATACTGAAAATAAGAGAGTAGAGGAAAAGAATACAGAGACATTTGGGCCCTGTATCATGAAGCGGGATGGTAACCAGGCTCTGGTTCAGACCTGGGTTTTTGGTGTCACAAAGATCGTTTACTCCTCACTGGGGTGAATTTCCACAGTGTCTTAATATCCTGGTTTGTGAAGAGTATGAGTCACACAGACCATATAAACCCTTTACTTTATGTATATCTAATGATATATCTGAATAGACCAAATAGAGCCCTGATCTTCTAATATTTTACAGTAGGCTGAATTGGTGCTCAAAATTTTATTTTCATATTTGTTTGTTACTTTCTTCTGGACCATTTAACATTTTTTAAAACTTTGTTGAACTGAAAAAAAAAAAAAAAAAAGCTCAAAAGACCTTCCACATCACAACAATTCACATAAGAACACATCTGGCGCCATCACTGTTTTATGTGAAGGTGCTCTCATAACTACAATTCGTAAACTAAATTAAGAAAAGTAGTTCTTAACCAGGTTTATGATTCTGTTTTACAGTAATTATTTGATTTTGGTAATGTAAAGAGATCCAGGAAATGAGGCTCCTGGTTTCTAGCAATTAAAGTTCTGGGTTTTTTTTTTTTTTTTGCAGTACACGTTTGTTGTCTTTAATCTGTAAGCGACAGGGTGTCTAGTTAAACTTGAAGTAAGACATGCTAACATTTTCTGAGATTGCAGAGATCCTCCTGACTCAGTAAGGGTTGCCTTTCTGTCTGTAGCCCACCCACACAGTGATGCCTGGTCAAGTGATGAGGGTGACAACTGGAGCTCCAATTCCATGTGGAGCAGATGCTGTGGTCCAAGTGGAAGATACAGAGCTGCTGAGGGAATCTGAGGATGTAAGTTTTGGTTTAGTACTAACTGGCTCTGCATGGCCCTTGCTGTTTTAGTTGGAGTCAACATGCTTTTGCTGGCCTCTTGGTAACTGTCTGTTGTGACTCAGGGCACAGAGGAGCTGGAGGTGAGGATTATGGTCCAGGCTCGACCCGGCCAAGACATCAGGTAACAAAAAGAGAAACAGAGCTTTTTGCCATCAGAGAAATATGTGACAACTTACATAAATTCTGATTGTTTTTGTGTCTGCACAGGCCAATAGGTCATGACATCCGAAGAGGGGAGTGTGTGTTGTCTAAAGGAACGCATATGGGCCCGTCAGAGATCGGTCTTCTGGCTACAGTGGGGGTGACTGAGGTCAGCGTGCACAAGTTTCCTGTGGTGGCTGTCATGTCCACTGGAAATGAGGTACAGACACTCAACCTGAAACCAATTCACACACAAAATCATTACTTTTTCCCCCTCAGGGTATTGTAATCGGTTCATCGTCTGTCCGTCTGTCTGTCCATTCAATGACATAATTGCATTATCTGAAGAATGCATTGAGATATGTACTCCAAATGTATACTGTGGATGCATCTTGGCATGGAGCAGAGACCTATTGAAAATAGGTGACCTTGACCTACTTTTTCAAGGTCAAATGGCCTTGTGCCTTGTGCAGTTATAATATTTGAGTACTTTCACATATAAATATGTATGTAATAAGTTTTACACAAAGACAATCTAATCTAAATTATAGGGCAGTAACTTTCAACAGAATCTTACACTATATTTGGTAGATGTTGGTTTGCTGCTGACCCAGGATACCATGTCAAATCATGTGTGTCTCTATGCAGCTGTTGAATCCAGAGGATGACCTTCATCCAGGGAAGATCAGAGACTCCAACCGCTCCACTCTGTTGGCCACCATCCAGGAACATGGATACCCTACAATCAACCTGGGCATCGTTGGAGACAAGTAGGAACGTTTTGGCTTTAAAGAGGAAAACTGCTCTGGTGGAGGTATGTAAATAAGTAGTTGTTTCTGTGTTGTGTTCTTGTTTTTCAAGCCCTGATGACCTGCTGTCAGCTCTCCATGAGGGAATCAGTCGTGCTGATGTCATCATCACCTCAGGGGGGGTGTCCATGGGAGAAAAGGTAACCTCTGACCACTAGCATCTGTCCACATCCTCTAACTAACATTTCCTTTATATGTATAAAACAGGTATTCTCCTTTGACAGAACTAATATCCCCCTGTGTGTGTGTCTTTGTCAGGACTACCTAAAGCAGGTGCTGGATATTGACCTTCATGCTCAGATCCACTTTGGACGAGTCTTTATGAAGCCAGGGTGAGATGGAGTTGTGGTTTGGGAAGGTGGAAATTTAAAATAGAGTATTATATCTTGAACTGCTTCTACTAGTTCTGTTTTTACAGAATTGTCACTGATTGTTGTTGTGCTAATGATCTCTGTTTTTCTATTCCTTAGTCTTCCTACTACCTTTGCCACAGTTGACATTGATGGAGCACGGAAACTCATCTTTGCTCTGCCAGGTACTGTGCTCAAGTGCATGTGTGGACAACAGGCATATAATAATAAATGTTTTCATCCCACACAGTATTGGTCTAGACTTAACGGTTCCAGTACAGGCAGTTTAAAGGAGAACAAGCTGAAGCTTATGTGTGAAGACTGAATGTAATGTAAAACCAAATTCCATTGAGAGATCTAAACTGTTAGAAGGTTAGCAACATGCCATGCTTATCTCGACTCAATTTGCCATTTGATGATTCACCACAGTGAGTCCAACACAGGAAGTAGAGGATCCACCTCCTTTCAGATACCCCACTTTGATGCCAATGTGAAACCATATTCCATTTACTCAAAACACCTTGCTACTCACTCAGAAGAAGTATTTAAGGAAATCATTTATGTGTAGGATCAGGTATATCTTTCATAATGCCATAAGTATTTTTTATTGTAGCTCTTTTAGTTGGGATATTTATTTAGGGTATTTGTACATTGAAATTAATTGATGTCCTTCTGAACTACTATGACTTTAGTCCCTGACCTTGGTTGGAGACCTGCTTATTCACAGCTTATTTCATACTGTGTCCACTCTGCTGTGTGATTCAAGGCCACCTGACTTATTGATGTGGGGATATTTTCATTAACTGATTTTTTGTTATTATTGGTCAGACAAGCTGAGACACTCCACAGTAGACTTTCAGTAAAATAATATAGCTCTTGGAAAGATGGCAGTGGTTCTAACATAACACTGCTAAGATGTCTATAAAGTAGAACCTTAAATTAAGATACCATAATATAATGAAAGTAATGAAATCTGATCTCTCTCAAATGTATTTTAACCATCACAAATGGCACTGTATGTTATTGTCCTGGTAATATTTTTGAAATTCACTGAACCAAATGAATTTAATAAATCTTTCTTGTATTTGTTGTCTAAAACAGCAGCTTTTCCAACCTTGTAATGCACAGTAGTTGCCCTGGGAGGTACTCCAGACAGTACACTTTGCTGACAGTGTGTTTTTGCCCTAGCACAAGGTCTCCTGTATTTGTTATGACTGTAACATCAAGTATAAATATCTTCACAAAGTGCAATAAATATAAAGGAATTTGTCTGGTTCCACTGGTGCAAAGAGACTTCAGCTTCTATTTTGCAGACCTGTGAAACATGATTAATGCAAATGGGAGTGGATTAGACCATGTATACATACACAGACACCATGTAACCCAGTGTTATGTTGTCTTCCAGGTAACCCAGTGTCTGCAGTGGTGACATGTAATCTGTTTGTTATTCCTGCTCTGAGAAAGATGCAAGGCATTCTGGACCCTAGACCTACAATTATTAAAGCTAGGGTAACTCACACTCACTTGCACACAGGGTTAAATGCAGAAGGCATTTAGCTGTATATGATGATTGGTGTACTGTATAATGTTCTTTACCTGGTTTTAGACTTAGTTTGAATAAACAAAAAACACTTCACATTATTAGTAGCATTAGATCAGTATTGTAAATCTATTAGATATTGTGCTCTGTTAAAGAATGAGCTCAAGGGTAAAGCAACCCATATTTAGTTCGATGAAATTGTTTAATTTGAAAATTATCTTGTTTTTATGATCTTATTGTCCAAGTCTGAATGGATCATGTCCCTGACTTTTTGTCCGTCTGTTTCAGCTTTCATGTGATGTTAAACTGGATCCCAGACCTGAGTACCACCGCTGTATTCTCACATGGCATCACCAGGAGCCACTGCCCTGGGCACAAAGCACAGGTACATAAATGCACACACTCACATGGGAATTTCTACAAATAAAGAAGAGTAAACATCCTTTATTCTAGGCAGTTGTACTTCATCCTTGTTAGAAAATTCACAAGTGATGGCATACCATTTATACACTGTAGAATTATAGCGAGTAGGTGTAATAATTCATAAAATATTCTTTAAATTTCCAAGGTTGTGAATCAATATGTCTAGTCAGTTATATGTGATGAGATTGAGGAGGAGGCAAAACAACACAAGTGCTGTGTTCCTGTTACATGGTTAAAATCTCGTTATCACTCGGATCAGAGATGAATGACATAAATTGTCTCCCTATAGTGATAATTCTGACCTGGACAGACGTGATTACGAAGTGGTTTTCCTCTTATTTAAGGAAATACACACACGTAGCTCACACACATGCTTTGACTCACACTGGTTGACACGTAAATGTCCTCTGTTCTCCAGGCAACCAGGTATCTAGCAGGCTAATGTCAATGCGTAGCGCCAATGGCCTGCTGATGTTACCACCTAAAACAGAGCAGTATGTGGAACTGCACAAGGGAGAGGTCGTGGACGTCATGGTCATCGGACGGCTATGATGCAGGTACTTTATATTGTCTACTGTTTTATGATGGTCACTTTGTCACACTTTAGCGTCTGTTAAGCTTAGTAAATGGGTTAAGAAAACATGTCACCATGGTAACAAGCCACCAAATGACTTTTCTCCACAGACTTTAATGTCACTCGCTACCGATTACCATGGCAGTGCCAGGACTTCCTGTCTGGACAGGAAACGGGCGGGGGCAGGAAGTGATGCATGTCTACCTGGTCGCCATTAGCTGTGATGTCATATGCAACAGCCAATCGGAGCCAGCGGAGGCTGAATCCTCATTGGTCTGCTCTGAGGAGATCACTGTATTTCAATGGAGAAAAATGTGAAAAAAATATAAAATATGAGATTTATTCTGTAATATTATTATTATTATCCTGATGATAATGATTATTATGATTATTAATATTCTTAATTAATATTCTATTTATTATTATTATCATGGTTCTGATTGAATATTATCATCTTAGTAGTAATCATGCCCTCTTCTCTCCTGTTCATTTGCTTTGTGCGTTTCCCATTTTCCCCTGGTAGATATAGAAATATAGAGACTCTTTTCCTCCAGTCCTCCTGTACTCTTTTCTCTCTGTCCCCTTCTTTCTCTTCTTTGTCTTTTTTTCTGCTCTTGCTTCCTGTATCCAGATATAGAGACTCCTTGATAACCCCTTCCTGCAGTATCACTACATCCCAGGACACAATGATCCCTAACATCAGGCTTCAACCGATATATCAACTGAAAGCTGATAAAGACATTTCTTTATTGAAGCTGCTGATAGTTTGTGCCAGTACAGTAAATATGACTTTTATTGCCAAAAAAAAGTTTGTTATGTCGAGATATAACAGCATTCATACTATACTGAGACACTCATGACTCTCTATGAAGCCATGAAACTCTTGGGTCAGCGGCTCAGCTTTAAGGCAGGGTGAGGTAGGATTCATCGCAGGTTTACAGACTTGAGTTAAATCCTCAATTGTCACATTGAAATAATTTCTCTGGTCCAACATCAAATATAAGCATGATGTTATTAATAAAACGCATAAAAACCTGTCAGAGGTGGGCCATTCTGACCAACCGATGTACGGCATCCTCCTAACCCTGCGTTCAAGTGGTGTTTGATTTACAGGAGTTTAAAGTTTACACCTTAAAGTTCAGTCTGTGATAAATGCACCATTGCGGTCCCTGTGTGACCTGTATTTTTAAAAGGGGTCACCCTACTTATTTTACACAAACGTACCAAGAAATGAAGTACCATTCAACCTGTGAAAACAGTTTTATATTGTCATCTGTGGCTTTATAAACTGAGAGTGTTTGTGGAATTTGAAGGACTTGAGTGTTAACCAGGCAGAGGAAATGTTAAAAGAGATTATAATGATTTGCACTAATGTAGGAGCCAATTTTTCTACAAAATTGGGATAATTCATCCTGCTTTGATCTTGTCATATCTTTTTTTTTTTTGGTATCTTGCAGCCACACAGTTACATGGAAGTCTCATTTCTGGATTGCTCCCTAAAACCTCTAAAGGTACCCTGCTGAGCGTGAGCACTAGTAGTGTTATAACGAGTAATGTTTTCATGAGTGGGTCCCTGTTTGGTTTATGTCGTATGCATGTACAGTGTGCATTCCTGCCACTAGTGTCACCCTGTTCCACTGACTGACAGCTGGTGGTGGTGTTGCAGCAGTAGATGTAGCAATGCTCCATCAAAGGCAGAAAAGACTGCAAGCTCACACATATTGATGTAAATACTGCCAAGTTTAAAGTATTTTTAAAAATTGTATTTACAGAAGTTTTGTGAGTATGGAAAAATAATCACATTGTTAGGCCTCAAGTATACATGAACTGTGTTTTGGTGTGAGACATGGGGCCCTTTAAGTAGCTAAAACATAACATTTAGTGGCCTCCACTGTTTTTACATCTCTTTCCGCCCATAAACCAAGAGAAGATGAAAAGCTGCTTCACTGAGTTCTTAGATATGATATCCCCAACTCAGAGAAAACTCCTGACATCACTTGAAAGCAGGTGTCGCATTCAGGTGCTTGTTAACTACACAACTGGTGAATTTCTACCATGACGCTGTTAAGGTGC
The DNA here is from genome assembly GCF_902148855.1 of Sphaeramia orbicularis. Lineage (NCBI taxonomy): Eukaryota > Metazoa > Chordata > Actinopteri > Kurtiformes > Apogonidae > Sphaeramia > Sphaeramia orbicularis. Next base: position 44,657,286 of record NC_043978.1, read on the forward strand.
TTGTAAATGTCAAAAACTAATACAGTTCATGACTGTAAATCAAACTTTATCATTTGACTGCTTTTTTCCTCAATGTACTGTATGTAGTCAGAGCCACACTGAAACAGCTGGTACATTAATGTGATAGTCTGCTGTTCAATAGAAAACTTTGATATTCAGCCCACCGTTAAAGTTTAATTTACTCCTAGCATAAATAAAACACAGGTCAGTTGGCTGCACTAACCTGCAGATTTAACACTGACGTTAAATTGTTTACCAATTAACAAGGACCATACAAATGCATCATATGCAATCTGTTATACCCCAGCATTCACTGAATGCACCATACCTTACCTCCTCTGGGTCCCCTGATTCTTCCTGTCAGTGTCAGCAGTGCTAAACAAACCCAGATGGTCAGAGGTTAATGCTGCATTCAAGTCATAGTGAAACTGCTGTACAAAGTTCTGTCCATTTTTTGTTTTGTTTTAATTTTAGTGGTACTTAATGCAACCAAGCTGACATGATTGATATTTTTTCATCTATGTCTGTCACAGCTGATATCAGAAGTTTGAGTAATCTTTCTGGGTTTTCTGGGATTTCTAGGTTCATCTCTAACCCACCTCATTACGCTTGTTAATTATGAGAGTTTTCAGATTAGAAAGCTGGTGTGCTATCTCTGTTCATTGACATGAATGCAGCACTAGTCTGAATTTCTGAGCTTTGACCCCTCTTCTGATTGACTGATGCAGTCTTCCTCTCCCCTTCCTTCCTCACCCTCCCTCTCGTCCTTTTTTCCTCCCCAGTTTCGTCACGCTTGCATGCCCATAAATGGGGAGGGGGCGTGTCTTTCTCTTTGGGCAGGTTTAATATCCAGGTGCAAGACCGGAGTGCAGCACCTGGGCGGGACTTCTGATCTGGCTAATCATTTAATTTTAGGACAGTTTTCAATGCAATTATCAGCGCAACAGAGGAATTTTTAAACATCCAGGTTCTGGTACCAACACTGTCTTCTCATTTCTTCTTATAGCTCAGATGTCAGAAACTTCCCAGTTACCTCAAATGCACCACATATCTATAAGTGGCTCATGCTGTGGTCATGTCATGTCAAGGGAAAGACCAGGGCAACATCTCATTGCAGCAGAAGTATGGAAGTAGTTCTGTATATTTATCTAGAATGCCTACATGCAAGTAATTAAAAAAACAAAACAAACTGAAACACACTTAACCACACTTATGTTTTCTCCACATCTGGCAGCTTTTATTAATGATAAATCAATTCTGACATGAACGCAGCATTAGAGCACATCCTGGCACCTGCCCAAGGAGGACCAATCAAACCCAGATAGATCCATTTGAGTAAGAAGAAGCAGGTAATTGATAAACTGCCTTTGTATCGAGTGATTCGTAACACTGGACTGAACTCAGTGTCACACTGCACACACTATAAACTATGACCAGCACTTGTAATGAAGCAATGACACAGCATTCTACTACTACTACTGTATAAATCTAATGAAGAGGATGTTTTTTTTCTGTAATGATATTATTGAAACTGAAGATGAATTAATAAAAATAATCCTGATTATTCTGTACTTCTGTGTTTTGCAAGATTTTTCTCATATTTAATCTGATAAAAATGACTTTAATAGGTTTATTCATTTGTAAAATAATCTTAATGGATACTGATGAAAGGACAGAAGGAAGGCAAAGAGCTGTGCAATAACCGTAAAAGACGAGAAGATTATGCAGATTAAGGACCAAACTGTTATCTGATATTACAGAGGCTATTTATAGACTTGCCACTCCTTTTATTCTCCCTGTGAACTGCATAAAGTGCTGAGGAAGGTAGGAAAGTCTACAGCTGGGTGAACATACAGTAATTATTGTAAGTTGGAACTAACATTTGACTTCCTTACAGTAATGGTATCATTTAAAGTAAACTTTCTGCACATTATGTTTTCTGTACTGTGTTATAGATACAGTATAGCTGCTCAAAAAGATGAATTCAGACTAGTTCAAACCGGTCATCAACACCACATACACATATTATAATTCACAGGCCATCCGACTACTGAATCACTGACCTCTGAACTGTGATTATCTGTTTCTGTTTGAGATTGTCTGTGCCCTTAAAAAAATCTGGCCTGCACCTCTAAACATATATCATCTCGATTCTGCAGCTGCAAACATCTGTGACATTATGACTTTTACACATATCCACTGCATGTTAATGCAATAATATTTACTCAGTGTCTTACCACTGTGACATTGCACACATAATGGAATGTTTGACTGCACTCTACCTTTTTGTTTATAATACTCACTTTATTTATTTATTTTTTTCTATGCTTAGAGTTAGGTTTATTCCTTTATTTTAGTGTTGCCTAGGTGTTATTTCAGTTGTGTGAGGGGAACTCGCAAAGTAAAAATTTAACTTCTCAGTGTGTTTCTGATGTGTGTATCACAATGAACTTATTGAATCTACAGTCAGCATTACAACAGCACCAAATATCACCACGCCATCCAATGGTCAGCTCTAACAATAGTCCTAGTTTATGAATGGAGATATTATAACAAACTACATTGAAATTAAAAAAGTAAACAGTTAAAAATGTCAAAAACCTGTTTCATCACTTATTCATCACTTCATCAAAGAGTTTTTTCTTCACCATATGTTATATAAAATGTAGTTTTATCATCCTTGTTTCAATGTACTAGATCACAGGTGTCAAACATGCGGCCCGGGGGCCAAATCCGGCCCGCCAAAGGGTCCAGTCTGGCCCTTGGGATGAATTTGTGAAAAGCAAAAATTACACTAAGATATTAACAATCCTTTTAGTTCAGGTTCCACATTCAGACCAATTCAATCTCAAGTGGATCAGACCAGTAAAATACTATCATAATAACATAAAAATAATGACAACTCCAAATGTTTGTAAATGTAAATATTTTCATGTATTTACACTAAAACAAAGCATAATTTTGCAAAAAAAAAAAAAAAAAGTGAATAACCTGAAATGTCTTAAGAGAAGCAAGTACAATTTTAACAATATTCTGCCTATTACTCAATGTTTTGTGTATTTGTAGATCCACTGTGATCTGTAAGTTATAATGTACATGTGTAAATGATACACTAAGGCATAATATTGTTAAAATTACACTTATTTTTTCAGTTTGTTTCTTGTTATTCACACCTTTGGAAGGGATAGTTTGTAGATGTAAACCTGTTCATAATGTAAATTAACTTTTTTTTTTGCTCTATAGAGAAAAGTTTGGAGTTGACACTATTTATATATTATTATGCTATTATTTTACTGGTCCGGCCCATTTCAGGACAAATTTAGCTGAATGTGGCCCCTGAACTAAAATGACATTGACTCCCCTGTACTAGATGATAAATTGCATTCTTCTAAATGTGTATAATGCTGCCTTCTCTGAGGTCTCCAGTGGTTGGAAGTAGTGATGTGACGTTCACGAATGAATCAAATCTTTTAAACGGATCTTTGAAATGAACGATGGGAACCGAGTCTTTGAAAAGAGCCGTTCATTTTCTTTCTTTCTTTCTTTTTTTTTTAAAGGAGGATTAAAATTAAAATAAAAATTGATTGCCTGTCAATTTACCAACATACTATTCTTGTTCTGAGAATTGCACTATAGTTCAGCTATTTAAGTAACTGCTGTGATTAATCACTGTTGTGTTTCGTGCAGTTTTTCCCGTATGTTTACACACATTTATTGTTCTTGTTTTGAGGAGACTAAAATGTTACTTATTTCATAAGAAAATGTTTTATTTTCTTCTTCATTTTTAGGCTACAGACTAGTCCACATAATGTACCATGATATTTTTTGTCAAATTCCAGCATCTGCTTAATGTCACCTCTCATGTCATGTATTTAGCCCACACATTTGAACTAACTATTCTTTTTTATGGTAAGATAATATTTACTGCTGCGCCAATTAAACACCTTTAAAATGTAATGTCAATCATCACACGCAGCCTATTTAGACATTAAAACATTGGTGTTTCAAAATAATGCAAAAAAACATAAAAGAGCCAGTCTTTTGAACGGCTCTTTTCAGTGAACGGCTCCCTTCAAAGAGCCAAAAGTCCCAACACAAGTTGTAAGTCCATTGTATAGTGTTCACGTGCTACGTTTGGCTGCATACCACTGATAAAGCACCCATTCGGATTGGTTAATACGAGATTCCTTATGCCGACGCATCCAATCACAACCTTTGTTTTATCTGGTTGTTGGTATGTTGTCTCCTCCCCCTGTCTGGAGTTGACAGTCTGAAGAGGGGTAGGAGGAGGGAGAGGTCCGCTCCGCTCTGTCGGATAAACGAGCAACAAGTCTGGTACACTGAAACATTGAATTTCAACAAGTAAAACCCAACTACGAGAAGCTGGATTAAAATCACCAGTTAACACCTCTCAGCCGGATTTATCAGCTACAGAAGGACGTGGACGGCTCTAAAACAGAGTGAGTATTCTAGTGTTTTCGGTCTGGTCCAAAGTGGCTTTGTTATCAACAGGTGCTGCAGGAAGGAGCTAACTAGCTAGTTAGCTGCTAACACTAGCCTGATAACGCTATGTAAAACTAACAACCATTTTCTAAAACACAGGAAGTTTATGTAAGGGTAGCTACCCATCAGACTAACGCAAAATATTAACACCACATGAGAACAGTTCATTTATAGAGAAAATATGGACATTTAGAAAATATAATAGTTCAGCTGCTGTGTTAATTTGATAGTGAAACTGGCTAACCAAAACAGTCACTTCCTTTACTAGCTGTCAGTCCGCCCCGTCAAGTAATAAGGGCTTGCAATGGTAGAAGCAGTTATACTTAGTGTAATTAAATTTGAAGGAATTGGGATTTGTTTGATTGTACATTATACTGCGCAATTTTCATCACGACACCAACGCTGAATGTAACCTTGGATATCTATATTGAAGTACCACTGGATTACGTTAACAGCTGTGTATATTTGTGGTGTAAAAGAGCAAAGTAAGCCACAAACAAAATTTTTAAGCGCACCGAACCTTTATCTTTTCTGTTGGAGAACGGTATGTATTCGATAAGATTGCACTAATATGTTGTGTGACTTATCAGTAGTTTCATTCTGCCAGGATCTGCTTCATGTTGGGTAGGACTGTGACAATCACTCAACTCATTTTAGGTACAATTTCCTAGTATCACGCAGCTAGTGACTAGAGATAATGCTTTCCTTGGTTTCAAGGTGAAACCTCCTTGTTTTGTAGATTATAGACTTTTGTCTAACAGGGAGAAGAAAGATGTAAGTATAATGTGACAGCATTATCAGTCGGAAGCACTGGCACTGAAATCACTTAATGACAGTGAAACTCATTTGATTATACCACCATGCTTCTTTGGCAGGTTGTCTGTCACCCTGTCATATAACCAGCTTTGTGGTATGTTGGTGGTGAGCTTGCACTCTCTCCTCCTTAAAGAGACCCAGTGTAGGGTATTTGACCAATACCAGGCATGTGAAACAATATTTGTGATTTTGTCAACTTTACATAGCCCTTCACTTTATTCTGACGTGCACTATCAAAGAGGAGCTCTACTGACTTGTCAAAATGAATGTAATCATTTTAATCATTCAAATATAACTGGGTGATTTAATAATGTCTTTCCTCTGTTGCTATTACATTTCTTACTGCTTTACACAGACTGTAATGAAGTGGATATTTTGTTAAATCTGACTAATAAAATAAAGGTTTCTGTGAAGTGTGTTAAGTAAAACCTATCCAGTACGCTGCTGTCACAATAACATTTTTGTCACCTCCTGTGCAGACCTATAAATGTAGATACTGATTTAAATACTGCACTGCAGCATAAATGGTATTACTTAATTACTTGTAAAATACTGAAATATGAGATGCCTTGTGCAGCTTTTGAAGTATCTGGTGTTACAGAAGAATGAATTGCCTTTGTAGATGCATTGGAGAAATGCCGAGCAATCCATCTGCAGGAACCTCCCCTTCAGTTTGCTCTTACGTGTCTGAGCTGCAGGTGCATGCTGTTCATTGTTTGGAGTGAGGTGGCGTGGTGCACTGTACATGTAACATGCTCTTAAACTCTAAACTGACCTTTTAGATGGGCCATCCTGCCAGGTATGAGGAGATGTTGCTATGGTGATGGGGTCAAGGCTGACTTTTACCGACAAACATACACACAGAGTGAGCTGGTGAAGCAGAGAGGTGAGGACAGGCACATTGGGCTTCAGGCCAGGGAAATACAGAAGTCCTCTGTTCTCTGGAATGCTCTCTCACTCAGTCTCATTCTCACTCTGTTGATGACCTGATTGGAACTCAAATAATAAAAAAATGCATCACTAAATTAAGACTAAACTGACAGTGAGGACAATATGGTTACGTGAAGGGTATTAAGCCAACTCAGATATGCCAAAAGTTCCTCTTGAAATCTCCATCTCCTTTCCGAAACAACTGAATGGTCATGATGTCTTAGTCTGGCTTTCAGCTGCTCCCAAGGAAGAAAGTAATAAGAGAGATTTATCTTGCTGTGGTTCTGTGAATGTACCAGTTAATGGCCTTAAAGGCAGATTAGAAATTATGGGGCATTAATACTTGCACTTTTTATTTTTTTAAAATCAGACTGTTAATTGTATTCACCCTTTTGTGAAATTTTTTCGGCCATGTGTGAACCCTGTAATCGCACTTGAACTGAACCAAAGCTGTTTTAGAGGTGTGAGTGTTATATAAAACTTTGTGTTATGATGAAAGTAATGCATTCAATACATTTGTAAGAACACTTCAAGGTGAGAACCATTTAATATTAATGTAAGTCTTCATCCAAAGTCTGCAAAGTGCTTCTGAACAAACACTGCTGAAGGACTTTTGGGGATGGAATGAGCTTGGAAGAAATGTAATGGTGTGCTTGGTAGTTCACGCTGAGTGAGCCTCTTGTCATACTCTGTGCATTGTGTTCTATAAAGGAGGCTGTTAACAGTGCTATCCAGGAGAAAACAAACTTTTTAGCTGTACTCTGTAGCGTAGCTGTACTGTTGAATTTTGAAATAAATTGCTTTTGTAATCAAGTGTGCTTTGCATTGTGGGATGCAACAGAGCATACAGACTGTAGCAGCTTGTATGATAATGGCAATTAGTCATTGCTGTATATTAAATTGCAAAGTTTCTCTCACAGAAAGTCACTAGTCCAGAACACAGGACATTGCTCCTGTATTTAATGTCCTTTTCCAAACTTAAACATATCTCACTAGTAACTGTTTCCATGTGATCTGTTGAGATGTATGCTAATGTTCATGATATATGGAAAGGGTGTGGTGGGAAAATATTGTTTTTACAAATATTTTTCATCATTAAAGCAGCAAATCATGATTGACATCTTATTTTAAATATGTTGGAAGTTTTTAAAGATTTTGTATAAATAATACATAATTATATTATTGCTTCATCTTTCATTTAAATCAGTACATTGTAATTAATGCAAAATATTGGACTAGAGCCCAGTTTGTGTCCGTATTCCTCTGTTCATCATTTTTGGCTGCTTTCTTTGTCTGGTACAGGGTGGTACAGCCCTTTTTAAGCATTTAAGTGTGCGTGTTGAACAGAAGATAAGAGCTGGCTCTGCTTCTGCTCCCCTTCAGAAGACATTCACACACATGGCTTTACTCTGTGTCACATGGTGGTTGGTTTTCTGGGGTTACAGAAGTACTTTACCTTGTGTTTTTTCTTCAAATAGTCACCATCAGGTCAGTATTCAGAGGTATTCTTGGGGTTAGTGTTGTCTCTTGCTTCTCAACCATTTGCTTATACTTGGACCGTTAATGCTCTTATTGATGCTACTGAGTTTGTACAATGCTTGCTTGCCCCTCTCTTGTGTGACGCACCAGGTTTTGGTTCCCTCCTTTCAGGAGAAGCCAGTTGCAGCTTTTTATTCTCAAGCAGCACTAAAATCACATTCCAGTCTGAAATAATCCTCTCCAGTAAACATCAAGCTGTGATCACGTCAAGCCTGTATGATGTAAGGCTCTGCTTCCTGTCAATCACCCGACGCCCACAGGAGGAATTGTCTGCTCCAGGAAAGAGTAGGTCTTTCAGTGGAGGCTGCTTCATTTGTTGCCATAAAATCTGAAACAAATTGATCATCTTAATTGAGTGTGTTAAGTTTTTTTTTTCCAAACTTCAGTCCATTATACGATGCCCTACATTTTGTATAAGTACTTGTACATAGATCACTGGAGCAGAAAACAACTCTGACCCTCAGTTTCCTGGGAGAAGCACAAAGTGTGTTGGTTATTATTAGGTTGTTTCGCCAGCAACAGATGAAGTTGAACCTTTCCCAGCTCATTATGCTGCTGGGTGACTTTTTGAGTCCACAGTCTCAGTGGGTGGCACCAGGATGTTAGTTCAGGGTTCAATTCACAGAATCAGGTTCATGGAAAACATAAGTCAGCATATCTTTAAAATTCAGTTGTGATCTTTTCATTTGCAAATCAACATGGAGTTGTTATATGATAATTATTAGAAATGATAATGATAAATAATTCAATCTTTACTTAATTTACCTCTTACTTGACATCACCAACATCTGCTGCAGATGGAAGGTGAAGCCAAAGGATTTTTTCTTTTGTGTCGAACAGGCCACTCAAACTGTTACAACTGAATCACTAGATTGTTTTCCAAGGCTTGGCCTTGAACTGTTGCCTCAGCAAGACACACATGCACACATTGATTCGCACACACCAGGGGGTAAGCTGCAGTGGCAGATGGCGTCGTATGCATGTGTGTGGATGTAGTTGTGTTTGGAGGGGGGTGGAGGTGACGTCCTCATGTCAGGTTATGGCTTATCTACCCTGTATGAGTTTCTTCAGTGGTGAGCAGTCAAGCAGGTCGACAGATAAAGGCTTATTTAACTCTGTTCATGGTTTGAGGGCAGAGATCCAGTAGGAAACAGCTGCAGGTCCTCATCAGCAATAATACAGGCTTTTCCAGCTGAACTGTGAGTCGGACCCACACCCTGCTTCATCCTTTCCCCTGCATCTACATAAATGGCGATCTTCAAAAGATAGCTCTGTCACACTGTATGGATCGGTACTATAAGTAGGTCATTGTCCTGTTTCTGCGAAATTTCCACATGATTAGCATGTGTTTGTAATGAGCCTGTCTCTGAGGAGGGGAAAATGCATTTATTCAGAGGGGCCCACTGCTGTTAAGTACAGAACTGTAACAAATTAATGGAAAAACCTATCTAAATGAGTCTGGAAACAGAACATAAATGCTTCCATATAGGTGTACTGCATGGCACAGATGAGAAAGTCCAGTTGATTCTGACTTTGAATCAAGGTGACTTGAGTAAAAGATCAAAGTAACATTGAAACATGAGTTTTATGGTGACTAGTCAACTATATGCTATAGGAAAGATATCATTAAATAGGTCTGGGATCTGTATGTTCAAAGTGCACATTTGATGACTGTGATGCTCATGCATTAGTATGGTTATTACGCTTATCATTATGGTTATCATTACGCTTTCATTGAATAAATGTCCCATTACAAAGATAAATGCGCATTTAAGAGTTCAGTGGTGTAAAAATGATGAGCACTGGTCTGCAGAAATTTGGAAAGAAGTGATTTAATCATCCTTTACCACATTCTCCATAAGTTCATGTATGACAGATATAAAGAGAATGATGTAGGATGACTGCTTGAACCCTACAGTGAGGGGATTGGATGGCTATGTTTTGATGTATTGGGCATTTTGCCAACATATTTTGGGCACGGACATAGAAAATAAATACAGAGTTTTCCTGAGTGATGTTGTTATGTTGAGACATTTCTATCCAGCGACGTGAGTCATATGCTATGGCCTTCACAGTCACTAGATTTAAGCTTGGGAAGATTTTGGACTGATATGTTGGACAGTGCTATTATTAGCATCATAAAACGCTAATGTAGGAAAATGCTTAGAACAAATGGTGCTTTGTGGTAAATGTTGATAGTGAAAGGCAAAAATTGGCATATATCTCATTTCAGCAGACCCCACAGTACATCTCTGTAAATGCATTTACCAGAATTTCTGTTCTTAAGCTGAAATGGGGATATTTGAAGACTTCAACTACGTTTAGATGCTGATGTACAGCAGTGCATCTGAGAGTCAGTCTGATGCCTTTTTCACTGCCATTGTTTTCCTTTGATGTGATTTTCTCTGACTCAGAGAATGCACAGTGCACAACAGAAACAAAGGCTGAGGACAGACACAGACCAAAGGCTCTATATAACAGAGTTGGACCCTAGTTATGTTAATGTAATTTGTGTTAATTTCAGACCCTAACCAGGTTACTCAGGTAACACCATGTTCGCATTGCAACGGGGATTGAATAAGTATGGAAATCTCATCTTCTAGCATTCATTTACTCTCTCTAGCCCATATGGTTAGATGGAGCAAATGATGTTTGTATGTTATGTTGTTATAATTAAAGAAAGTCTACCTGTGTAATACTTTCATGTGTCTGGGGTCTTGCAAAGATTGGTTATTCAAGGAAACTTATCAGTTCTGTGTGTAATATTTAGTGACATCATGTGGTGAAGTTGCAAATTTCAACCTTCCTACTAGGGGTGCAACAGTACACATTGTAGGGATCGGTACACCCCTAGTGCTTCAGTATGAGCATGTATCACAGTACGGCTCATTTGTCTTTTTCAAATGACATTTCCAGACAACTCGTCTTTAAATTATAACTTTGCAAGACGACTGACTGACGAAATTCTATTGTCATTGGTTGGAGCCAGATGCAGAGCCAGGGCTCTGGCTGGCTGTGCGATGCACCCAGCCCATTTGTCTTAAATGGAACTCAGATCCAATTCCGGGAAAGGGCTCATTCATGCTCTACATTAAAGATGCAGATAGATACGGATGGAGCGTTCTGTCTGTCCCCTGCATACATTCCGTACATAATGCTGTCTGTTTTCCAGGAGCTTGCAGATCCCTACCCAGATGGAAAAAACAGAGCAGTTCCACTGGGAACCATGGAGGCAGTGTTGAGATCTGAACAGAATAATTTCCATAAATAGTAGAACTTTTCAAAGAGCGACTGTGTGAGTTAGTGAAAAACTACCGACATATTTATGACAACTACCCTTCTGAATATCAACATTAGTATCCACATTAATAAAACCTTCTCTGTCGTCGCCATGTCTGTTATTATTGACTTTCTTCTTCTTCTCAAAAAACTTTACTCTTCTTCATGGGATTTGGCCAGTACTGTAATTAAGAGCGGCGCCCTCTGTGGACTGACTGAGAAACACTCATTGCAATGTGCAGGATGCATGGAATTATGAAGTTAGTGACACATGTCAACGTTAGAAACAGCCATACCTATTTACGTATGTAAAGTGAACATAAATTAGCCTTAAGGCTCTCCATCAGCTCCCAGTTATGTTTTTGCTCACAGCTGGGCCCTGCAACTGAACCGTACCATGAACTGTGACTCAAGAACCGCAATACGCACCAAACCGTGGATAACCTGTACCATTGCATCCCTACTTCTCACGCTCCACTACTATAGCTGCAGCTCCTTAGAGCCAGTATTTTCCATTCTTTAGTGAAAGCTGCAGGGTGTGATAGTGCTTCATAATTCAAGTGGTCTGAGAGGACAAATGACTTCTGCAAATACTCTTTGTCTGCCTATTTCCTATTCAGACTGTAGAGAATGTATCCAATAGTTAATCAGGGGTGTTTTCAGACAGCCAAAGGGGATGAATACATGACTGACACCTGTAATCAATTATCACTGATCAGATTTTGTACGCTTCTGCAACTTGGGTATGATTCTGCTGCTCTCCATTATGTCTCAACATAGCTTATAAAACTGGCTTGACTTTCCCATAAATATATGAAATGAAGTCAGGTTGTCTGTATTTATACTTAATATATTGATATGGGCTGAGAAGAGAGAGGTGCAGAAGGAAGGTGTGTATTTTCAAGATGTTATTTCACTCCTATTACTGTAGTATACTCACTGGATAGACCATTTAAAAAGTGTCTGCATGAGCACACCAGCGTTTTTGACAACTAGCTGATTAGACCTGTTTGTAGGCCAATGTTAACACCTCCAAGATGATAAAATATGAAGGAATTGGACTGAATTGGCTGTACTTGTTACTGACAAAACAAACATTTCTTCATTTAAAGTGGGGGCGGTTATATTGTTGATCCATTTGATGGAGAGTTGTATTTTAGAATGAATGTTAATTTTCACACAATGTGGATGTGACAGGTTTATATGGGGTCAAATCCGTGAAATAGATCCAGTCAGCCAGATTAAGTGAAAACATCTGTGTGGGAGCTTTAATCGGAAAAGCAGTTCTTATCAGTGGTGTACAATTGCAAGTTTTTTAAAGTCAGGAACAGTCTGCTTTTCTAAAACCATAAAGTACTCACTTTCAGCCCCTTGTGTTAAAAATCTTCCTGCTCTGTCAAATGTATTTTCTGTACTCATGCATGTCAACATGGATGAGTTGTTAACCACAGTAAACTCAGTGGGTGTTTAGCTCCCGACATATAAACATTACAGTGGTTAGGCTATGAGTGTCTTTTCTTAGTGACTAGTAACCCATCAGGATGATTCCCTGTGGTTTGTTTTATTTGCTTAAGGCCTTTAAATGAGTTTGAGCAGTGTCATTTATATCCCCTCGGTGTAAGTATGCCTCATAGTGATGTTAGCAGCTTAAAGTTTGTTGTTGTAGGGGGGAGGCTAGCTCTCCAAAGCAGCTGCCTTAATCCTGCTGTACTTATTTCCACTCAGTGATGTCTGGGCATCAGACACTGACTGCTCTGCTCAGACTGCAGTCGGACTGTAGAGCCTTTATCAGAGTTTTATAGCTTCACTTTTTCACACAGAAGCCTTATCAGAAGCTTCCTGCTCTCAGTCCGCTGTTCGCTTTCTCATTTTGTGCTATTTTTAGAGCTAGAAAACTTAAGTTTGGAGTTAATTTAAAGTTGACATTTAAATTTACTGGAATACTGGCATTTATCATTCATTTATTTTATTCATTTATAAGGTGTAATCTGTCAAACAGCATCATATTCATTGCAAGAACAGTGATCTGACCATTTTTGCCTACTGTCCACTGTGTTTTGTTAGAGCAATATAAAGGTAGAAGTAACCCTCTGTGAATTTCCTGAGGATTGTTTTTTGATTATATTGCTGTGTCCTGGGAGAACAGACATATTTGTCTGGATGGATTCGAGGCATGTGGCCAAGCTTCCGCTCTGTTCTTTAAAGCAGTGAATATAGTTGACTGCTAAGGCTGTCGTTCTTGAAATATATCATTCAGTGATACATAATTCTCAAGTGATCTCAGGCAGATAAGAGCTGAGTCAACAGTGGGAGCGTTACATCTTTAAAGTACTGTAATAATAACACTCTAACTTTCTGCCACTATTTGAAGTTTTCAAGGTGACCAGTTAAATGTAGTCAGATAATGCAAGGCTGGTGTGTTTCGATCACTCACACATATGCTATGTACACACACACACACATACACACACCCATACCCTTCCCCCATTAGTGGAATTTTGTTCCCTGGGCTGCCCGGCATTCCTCACTGCTGCATCATGGGACTTCTGCCATTTATGTGTGTGTGCATGTATGTGTGCACAGTCCTGGTGGTAAGAGATAACATATCAAACATGCTCTTGTTGTTATTGTGGTACTGAAAGATAAGTCCTTTGTCCATCACCTGTTTATTTTTACTCTCTCCCTCCACCTTGCTTGCTCTATGTGTCCCCCCTCCCTCTTTTTTTTTTTTCACATCCACCCCCCTTCACTTCCACCACCTCCCTCGTAGTACGTTGTTTCTCTAGTGTGTGTGTGTGTGTGTGTGTGTGTGTGTGTGTGTGTGTGTGTGTGTGGGGCAGGGGGACCACCCGGCTGCTGACGAAGCCGTTGCCATGGTTATACGTGAAAAGTAGGGGGGGGTGTCATGACATTGTTGACTCTAAAGTCTTAGGAAAGAGACGGAGAGTGAAGTACAAACAGCTGAGATAAAACGTAATCAGGTTGAAACTTGTGTCGTTTAACCAGTCTGTCAGTCACATAGGTAACATGAAAAAACGCTGTATCACTTTGACGTAGTTTAACAAGCCTCAGGTTTGAGGGTTTTTTTAAAAATGAAAGCACAGCAGTTACTTTGAAAATACTGTGCTAATCTAAGTGATATAAAGAATGCCCAAAACTCAAAAAATAAATATCCAGTCAGTATCCCTAACCGTACAGGCAGTCAGCCAGCACATTAACAGAAAGAGCTGAGAAGATTATTAAACAGTGTCTGAACATGATGCCCCATCCTTACCGGTGACCCCTCTTAATTCTTTGGAACAATACAGCAAAGAGAAAACTACAATTAAGTGATATTTATCAAACATTTTTACATACTGTCCTGCTTCACCCTGAAATCTGTGGTTTCAAAAGACCTGCCCCCAGATGTTTCTATGAACAGATCTGCATTTCTTTTCTTCCCTCTAACTAACTGGAACTCTTTGCAGTGTACCTGAAATACTAGAGATGGGTCAATTAATCAGTACCAATTAGACATTTTATAACTGTCCACTGTTGGCTGATAATGGCCATTTCTAACGGAAGTGGAGATACTGACTGTAATAGCTCCAGACATTCCAAGTGCACCAACGATCACCTCCTCCTCGGCTCCTAATAAAGTCGGAAGTACTTTATTTATACTTACAGTTTTTTTCAGTGATATCAGCTCGTATCAACTTTTTCCTTCCAGATTCATTCCTCCATTTTCTGAATTTTAACCATAATCACAAAACACGGTTCTGTATATTTTTGCTGTTTTCATCAAATGTTTAGATACACGTTTGTGAATATTGGGTCGATACATATGTAGTTAAAATTTATCACCTCATGGAAATACCTGAACTTTATTCATATACATGTATTGTAATGTATGTAATAAATTATTTATAACTGGGGATTTAGTACTGTTCCTTGCAGCATTGTAAGCATACATCATGGAGTTTTTCTGTTTTAAAGTAAGGTATATAGTTGCAGGATTTTCCAAATCTAAGTTTTGTTTTTTTCTGGGTTGAACAGGACAGAGTGGACTTATGACATACAAACGCACAGCAGAATGTTTGGTAAAAAGGCAAAGCTTATACAGTTAGGTTAGCCACTCCAGGGCTGATAACTTGGTGATGAATTGTCCAGCCCACAGGTGTCAAACATCCGTCCCACGGGCCAAAACCGGCCCATCAAAGGGTCCAATCCAGCCCAGGGATGAATTCGTGAAATGCAAAAATTACACTGACGATATTAACAATCAAGGATGTCACATCATTTCAGCTCACATTTCACATACAGACCAATTTGATCTCAAGTCAGACCAGTAAAATAATAATAACATGATAATCCATAAATAATGACAACCACACATTTTTCTCTTTATTTTAGTGTAAATAAGTAATATTACATAAAAATATTTACATTTACAAGGTATCCTTTTACAAAAAAAGTGAATAACCCGAACAAATATGAACAACCTAAAATGTCTTAAGAGAAGTGCAATTTAAACAATATTCTGCCTGTTACTAAATGTTTTGTGTATTTGTAGATCTGTTGTGATCTGTAAGTTGTAATGTACATGTCTAAATAACAAACTGAGGCAAAATATCCAGTTGCACTTACTATTCTTAAGCCATTTCTGACTGGTTGTGTTATTCAGATTTGTAATGAAACTTTGCAGATGTAAACATTTTCATCATGTAATTTTACTTTTTTCACTGTTATTTTACCGGTCTGGCCCACTTGAGATCATATTGGGATCAATGTGGCCCCTTAACTAATATAGCCCTGACACCCCTGGTCTAACCCATCAGACAGATGTCACGGTGTGAGTTCTTTATGCATCCCTGTTCTTTGTGACACCTTAAACCTTTTTAAAGCTCGGTTATAGGTGAAAAATGGACAACTGTATTAAAGACATGATGTTCCTTCTCTGTTTACAGGTGAAGGTAACATGGCTCCACAGTTTACTGAGCTACCCTCCTAGACTCCTTCAATACGTCAACATAAAAACACCTCTCTGGAATCCGCGCAGTCACGCACACATTTGGCTCTCGGTGTGTGTGTGAGGGATGACAACCTCCCACCTAAATGGCCATGTAGCTGGGGAGGGAGGAGGAGATGAAGACTTGAGGGGAGGACAGCAGCACCGGGAAATGGCTGTGGACTGTCCTGGAGAGCTGGGGAGTCGCACGCTTCCTCTGCGACGATCTGCCCAACTGGAGAGGATACGACAACACCAGGTACCACATACACACTCATTTTACACCTGCTGTCCTGGCCTTTTATCACCTTGTATCGTATCCATTATTAACGTGGAGATTGAGGTGGTCTTCATATCATGAAAAATAAAGACTGAACAGTTTTATGCTGTGAAGTAAATGCTGTATTGATTGTTTTCTCCTTAATGCAACTCTCCAACAACTATGACAAGCAGTCAGACAGTGCACCTACAGTAGCTGACCCACACTGAACCACACTCCTGCAACAGTTTGTACTGTTCTAATGTCTAACCTTATCATCTTTGTTGTGAAAACATTATCTTTCTGCAAAGTCAATGAAAAAGCTGTCTGTTCAAGTCACGTTGATACCATGTTGTGATACTGAACTCTGTGTAAAATGACACAGCAGAAAGCAAAAAAAAATGACACCACATGGAAAAAACAAGGAACAAAGGTCATTTTGTTTAATAGGAAAATTGGTAATCCTGATTCTACTTAAATGCACTCAGTTTTTGTTTGCGGGGAGTTTAAAGTCCTAAGTTCTGTCACATTTGCTTTTTTCTTGCTTTAGTTCATTTTACTGTCTGAATAGCTTTTGTTATTCTGTTACGAGTGTGTATTTTATTGTGTACTGTTTATAATACTCTGTTATATTGAAAAAGATGCCCTTGAGTCAAAAGTAAGACTATGAAAGCTCCCTTTGAAAACCCTATATTTGATTCTGAAGTTAATAGTTCTTTCCCTTTGTAGCAATTTTCTCTATATATGTTGCCATTGGTCACATGAAACAAGCTGCAAATAAAGCAATGTTAGTCTACTCCAGTGTTTTCAACCTATTTTTAACAACTTTTTTCGTCATCGTGAGCCTCTTTGTGCAAATATTCTGAAAATATCAAGATGTCATAAACACAAGTCCATATTTTTCTGTCTGCAGTGTTTCATTAATTATTCTGTGGTCTAATTTTCCCTCTGAGTTTCATAATGAATTGAAAAATGTACACTCTGACATAACTCTGACGTATCTGTGCAAATCAGACTCACAGCACATCAGAGTTCATATTTCAGACCCACAGATGATGGCCTTACAGTAATTCTTTGTCATTATTTTTTCAGTAGCAGCAAAACCACATATAACACAAACTTTGCAAGTTAATGTGGCCTAAACCAGAGCACTTTGATATGAACATGTGTTGGTATCATCATAAAGGGACTGAAATAAACTCAGTAGCCTTGTAACCTATCCAAGTGTTAGTAATACTATGAAACCATAAGGGTATTTGCCATAGGTTAGTACAAGTATCTGTAAAATATCTTATATGTACTGACGAATGTCCCATTTCAAACAAAATTTAGCAGAATATAAAAGTTTTTACAGCACTGTTAATTATTAAAACATTTTTAAAGACATAGTCTGTATGTTTCTGCTGATGATCATTACTTATGATCATGACCTCAGATCATGAATTTGCCCAGTTCTACTCAGCAGATAGCTGTATACAAGAGAAACTGAAGTGAAATAATGAGCCAATGAAAATTATCTCAACATATTATGTCCAGAACTAATTGCTGTTTGTGATACATTTGCTCCAGGAGGACCTTCGTCGTCGCAGAGAGGAGGAGGGTCGTCAGCTGGACCTGAACGCCTCACTCAGACTCAGGAAGCTCTCCCAGAATCCCCAGATCGGCATCGACAACCCAACATTCCTGCAAGACTCGCACTCACCGCAGCAGCTGCCACTCACCAGCCAACACGCTCATGCACTGCTGGGTAAAACACTCACCCACACACACACTCTTTAGTGCTGAAGTACATGTATTTCTGAGTTAAAAGCTCTCACGGGGAAAAGAAGTGAGAACGTTGAATATAAATGAAGTCGAAGATAATTTACAGCAGATGAAAGAAGGAAAACAGTGAGGAGGAAGGAGTGAAAGGGAAGAGATGGAGAGTGAGAAAGCTGGGAGGGAAAGGAATGTAAGGAAGACATTTCTGCCATCAGGGAGGGAATTCCTCAGGGAGGGAGAGAAGGACATGAGAGGCTCTTGAGGGCGACTTAATTAAAACTGTTGTAGGCAAGGTAATGACACAATAACAAACAGAAACACACTGCAGAGCTGAAGTCTTGACTACTTAATGAGATACTGCCTCAGAGACACCACGAAGCAGGACAAGCAGGATGTCCCCTGGCTTCATCGGATAGTAAAGTAAATCTCTGTTTCTGAGTCTTTTCTTGTCTTTTTTTCATGTTGAGTGTCAGATTTAAGTGGTGTTTGTCTGTTGTGTGTGTTTTCTGCAGAATTGGAGGAACTGCTGTTGTCACTGAAGCAGGTCCGGGGCTGTCTGTCCGACCAGCAGAGTCAGAATGACATAGAGCTGGTTCTTGCACTACTAAACAAGGTAATATGAAAGGAATGAACAGGAAAGGGCTTCGGGGCAACTTGTACCGTCATTGTGGGATTTTTGAGATTTCTGGACCTCAGATAGGATATCCAGAGATGGAGTGGCGTCTTTGCTGTCTGAGCTGGAACATCCATGAAAATAACTTGAATATAGAGAGCCAGAGACATCTCTCAGACTACTGCAGGAAACTGATGAGAAGTCTTTTTTTGTGTGTTTTTACAACAGAAGATAAATACAAATCAGCTTCCATACCATGGAAACAAAATCCAATTTTTGACTGAAAAAACAAATTATAATTATTCATTGTATTGTTCAAAAAACCTGAATAAGGACAGTTCAGATAAAACACTGGCTACACTGTTGTTGCTACATGTTCTGTACATTTAGTATGTTAACATGTAAACATCTGCAAACTAAACTCAGTTTTCACAAGCCGGGAAGCAAGAACCTTCCTCAGTATTTGAGTGGAACTGTAATACACAAAACAGAAAAGAGAGAAAAATCTTAGTAGGACAAGTTACTAAATGTTCTAAACAGTTAGTGGTAATCACAAACATTAACCATCAAACTAATGACTGGGTGCTATGTTAGCATGTAAATGCATTAAGATGTTATGAACATTATAGCAGTGTTTTCCTGACACTGGATAAGACAGACCACATGTCACCGGAAGGGTCATGAGCTAATAGAAAATTTATCAACAACTTTACACATTTTTATCGCTAGTTGAAGTAAACATTGAACCAACTGTTGCTTTTTAGCCTTTATTAGAGATATTGTTGAAAGACATTGAAGATGTTGAGAGGGAGTGGCCTGGGCTGAGAATCGAACCCAGATCCAGTGACAAGTGCTTGAGCCGTCTGGGATGTACTGTACCAGGTTGAACACATTGAACCACATGGAACAGAGAGTTGACTAAAAGATAGATTTCTCTCTCTCCTTGGATGTTACCACTCGTCTTCACATCATGTATCCTTCAGTAAAATTTAAAAGCCTCTGAGCAAGTGTGTAATTATGATTTTTCATGACCGACTAATGGCTTGACTGTCTGTGGCATTTCATGAAGCTTAAATGTATAAAACATGAACTCTACACACTTGACTTTCAGACATTTACTTTTCTGGATAAAGTCTTGATTTCATCATGTTCTGTGTGTGTGTGTGAACTGGCATAATTGAAGATGAATATAAACAAATTGATGCGTCCACTGCAAATCGATGTAATATATTTTGTCAGCGCATGAATACAGCCCTACTGTAGATTGAATTAGGAATAATAGAATAATATGCTGATGTCCTTTTTCCTTTTCTTTAGTCTGACTTCCAGGCGGCACTGAAGATCCATAATGCAGTGGCCGGCAGCATGCACAGACCCTCGCCTCCATACCCACACACACACCAGGCACTTCCACTGGCAATGGAGGTAACACACACTCCGAGGGGGGTAGTTTTAGTCTTGACAGTCATGGTGATCAACCTGACTGTCATGACTTTATTCAACATTTCGATGTATTTAGGTCCTCAGCAGTCCTTGTTACACTGTATTCATCTACACAGACAGACACACGCAGTGACACTTGAGGTCAGTGAGTGTGTATTAACGAGGTTGAGACAGAGCAGCTCTGTTCAGCATCAATTAGAGCTGAAACACTGACGTTTACACTATGTGCATGAACACACACTCTCACAAACACGTGCATATAAACACACGCATGGATTCCTATTAGCTTTTATGTGCTGATCATGTTAATGCCATCTCCGCTGTCACTTTTTCTTTTTAGTGTTTTTTAAGTGTTTCTTGCCTTCATCAGAACGACCCATCCCGAAGCTGTAGCCTGATTGGTCTTCGTGTTTTAAAGCCAAGTAGAAACTCTGTAACACATGAAACAAATTGAAGTGAAGCCAATATCCAGGATGCAAGTATGATCAGGGCTGCAATTATTTTTCTGCAGCAGCGTTGAGTTGGCGAGCTGTCAGAGCTATTCATGGCTCATTTCAGTGGAATCCCATTAAAGAGCAGCACATTATTTCTGCTCCATGTTGGCATCTCCGCCCCCTGCCCTGCATTTGGCTTTAAGAAGGAAAAGCTTTGGTTCACGCTGTACTCCCACAAACATGTTCCTTTGTCAGTGTGGATGAAGTGCAAAATTCACAAATGAAAACTGACATAGTTGGGAAGATCCGTATAAATACTCAAATATTTTCAGTCCAAGTCAGGCTCATAAATGTTCCTCTTTTAGTTTATTTATAGTTTACAGTGGACAAATGATAAAACTTACAGGAAAGGTTTGTGTAGGACATGAAATTAAAATGTGATAGCTATTATTTTGTGTCTCGTGATAATATTGTCACCATGGTTTCAGGTCAGGGATCTCATCCATTCAAGTCAGAACAAAGAGGGACTCGAACTCCACAACCTGCTGTCAGACACACACGTTCAGGTAGACACATCACACAATGTTACACATGCCTATATGTCGCTGCTCCAGTTCTGTATTTGAGTTTTTTTGTGTGTGTGTGTGTGTGTGTGTGTGTGTGTGGCAGTCGTTGCTCGTGGCCCATGATAGCATAGCAGAGAGGGAAATGCAACCTGAAGCGCTGCCCACCCAAGGAGAAACACTGACCCAGTGGGGAGGAGAGACCGTTAAGATAGTCCGCATAGAGAAGGCCCAAGACATACCACTGGTAAGAGGAATGCTTCACACACTTACTCAGCGATCCACATAGGAAGCCAACTATATAGAGGTGACATCCTAACCCAGTTGTCAGAGAGAGACAGCTGGAGTGGACTTTACCCTCAGTCAACTTAAAGCCAACCATTGTCTGGGGCACAATTATGTCATACATGACGCTAGTAGAGAGTAATAAGAAAAAATCCAAATGAACCATTTAAACCTGTGCAAACTGCTGATCCACAACAAAAATATTAATTTAAAAGGTACTGTCAAGTCTACCTCAGAAATCAGTACAATGGCTAACTAGTTTTCAATATGTAAAAAACAAAAACAATGAAATTCTCTGCAATAACCAAAACACATAGTCCTCATTGTAGAGAAAAGGTGGCTGTGGCTATCTGTTGCAACATGACATTTGTTTTCCAAGTTTGTTGTTTTAGCAAGGTTATAATAACCATACATGTGCATTTCTCAATCTCTGTATCAAGATACAGCTGAAATATACAGCAGATATGTAAACAGCATTACAAACAACAAAAAAGGAAGGAAGTTCTGAGGGAAGCATGGTACTGTATACCATAGGACATCAGCCCAAGAAATCACATTATGTGCAAGCAAACAGAGACCACATTAAATGCTGACTTTTATCTCTAATAGCTTTGGTTCTGATAGTTTTGTGTATTTTAATATTGTGCACAAACTTCCTGTGTTTTCTTGTTGAATTTAAAAAAAATAAACGATAAATATGAGTACTCAATACAGCTCTCTAGTGCTTAATCTGGTCTCAGAGGTCTGCCCAGCACTGACCATAAAGCTTCAGGAAATATTTCAATGTCCTTTTGATGCAGTGTTGAGATTTTAGTACAGCCAGCACTCATTGAAATACTCTATAGAATAGCCTTTATTTGGTTTTGTGTGTTCAGTGAAATTCGTATAGATAATAATTTTATGAGTATTAGCTTCACTGCTGTCTTTTTTCCTTTGGTCAAACTGGTGACACATCCAGGGTGAACCCCGCCTTTGCCCAAAAGTAGCTGGGATAGGCTCCAGCACCCTCACAACCCTCTCAAGGATAAAGCAGTTCAGTTGATGGATGGATAACTAATAATGGCACAAATATGTTTGTATTATGACTTGATGTGAAACTGAGCCTTTTTACTTGTAACTCTGTTTTATCAGTAAAAGTGTACGGAATGTCTAAAAGTTATTATTTTCTGTTTGCAGTTATGTACAAAGAATTAACGTGGTGGAATGTGGTGCAAAAGATAATGTTTATTTTATTATTGCTGAGATACATGTACAGTTAATCATACCATGGAGTACAGGTTGTTTATCCTCAGTCCTGTCAAAAATCACAGCTGTTTATGATGCTGCCTGAATGTCCTTACATATGGGAAATGTCAGCAGTTGTTGAACAAAGAATAATGGGGAAAAACATACCTTTTGTGTGCTTCAGTTTGTACACTCTGTTAAAGTGTTAATGGCTGTGTGTCCACTTTGCATTTTGTGAAGGGAGCAACGGTTCGGAACGAGATGGACAGTGTTGTGATCAGTCGGATCGTTCGAGGAGGAGCAGCTGAACGGAGCGGGCTGTTATCAGAGGGAGATGAAATACTAGAGATTAACGGCATAGAAATCAGAGGGAAAGATGTCAACCAAGTCTTTGACATTCTTGTAAGTACATGAACATACAGTTGATCTAAGTGGTATAGAATTCCACTTAACTGACAGTGATGAACGCAGGCTGATTTATAACGAGTGCTCTTGTCTTCTTTGTGTGTGTTAGGCGGACATGCACGGCCTCCTGACCTTTGTGCTCATTCCCAGCACACAGAGCAAACCTCCTCCTGTCAAAGAGACTGTGGTGAGTGTCAAGTCCCCCACACATGAAAATAAATCATACAAAATAAATACAATATCGCAATGATTAATAATGTCATGACTGGGGTTTTGTTTTGTTGTATAATGGGTAAAACTTCAAATTCCTAACCAATGAGATCCGAGGTAGTTGGCTTAGCTCCTGAAAACAACCTTAACTATGAACAGCTAGTGTCCAGATTCAAGACATGAGTATGAACAGAGATGAGTCTAAAAACATGCAGCCTTTTCCCGTTGCAGATGTGAGCTTAATCCAGCCCAGACTCATAGATCTGTCCTCCCTCTGCGCCCATGTGTCTCCCCTTTCACTCCAGATCCACGTCAAGGCCCATTTTGACTACGACCCCTCAGATGACCCCTATGTGCCCTGCAGAGAGCTAGGCTTGTCTTTCCAGAAAGGAGACATTCTGCACATCATCAGCCAGTCCGACCCCAACTGGTGGCAGGCGTACCGGGATGGAGACGAGGATAACCAGCCACTAGCTGGACTGGTACCAGGTACTTTTGTCTTTTTGATTTTTGGATCCCCCCCAGTGCAACATTCTTTTTGGATAGTGTGTAAAAAACATTCAACTTAACACTTATGGTCTAATTGACTTCTTGATAATGTGTTTTTCTGATTGCACAATATGCCGGTTGTTTAGTTTCTCTTAATTTTTTCACACAGGAAAGAGTTTCCAGCAGCAAAGAGAAGCCATGAAACAGACCATAGAAGAAGACAAGGAGCCTGAGAAGCCTGGTCAGTTCTTCTACTCCAGATGTCCCTAAACTAACGAGTGTCACAGCTTAATATGGAATCTGAAATGCTACCGTGGTCCATATATTAACTAATCAAAACTCTGCCTTTTTTATGCCTTTTTTCCAAACATATCACATCATCACACATCAAATACTAACATTAGAGCATTGGTAAATTCCCTACCCTCCCGCCCAGCCACCCGTAACCGGAAGAGGTCTTCATATCGATATAGTGGCTTTTTATTCCGCACGCATCACCTTTGAGTATCCATGTATATAATATATATACTGTACATACACCATAAATAGCTAAACAGAGGTGTCTAATCATAATATATGCACATACCCACATAAGGTATGTGATCATTGTCTTTTCAGTGTGAATCCTCTTAGCCTTTAGTCTTTGAAATTTAAAGATTCCAGGTATTTGCTCCATTTCAAAAGATATTTTTCCGTCATGTCCTGCATCCTATAGGACATTCTTTCATATGCCGCTGCTTTTCCCATTTCTGTCATCCACTCCTGGAGGGAAGTACATTTTTTATGTAAATATCAGAGTAATTCTATGTGGGCCTATGACACATTAATAATTTGTCATATCACTTCGAATTTTAAACAAATGACAAAAATAAATGTGTTCACAATCAAATATATCCATGAAGAGTAACATGTAATGCCTTTTTTTTAGTTCTGAACATGAATGTTTTAGTCTATTCTCTCCACCTGCTGCACCACCTGACTTTATAACGAACAAATGGTTTGTTTGATACTAGTGTTTTTATGAGTCGTATTCACCTGAAGGTAAAAAATAACTCTGCTTTGCATGTTAATAAGCCCTGCAGCTCATAGTGAGGTGTGTTTTGTGATTATCTATTTACAGGGAAACTGTGGTGTGCAAAAAAGAACAAGAGGAAGAGAAAGAAGCTACTGTACAACACTCACAGGAATGATGGTATGGCCTGTCTGTGTGGCTGGCATTTATCTCCATTAATAATAAGCTGCATATGACAACAAGCATGAATTTGCATCACGTCGTTAATTGGAGAAAACAAAATATTCCTGCACACATGTTAATACATTGATAAATACTGGGTTTAATACAGTGCATTTTGTAATATTAAAAAAAAAATTAAGAGGATCATTGATGAAAACTAGATGAATCTGGCCTTGGAAAAAATATTTTGCTTCAGCTTTGCACGTCTGATGTGTAGCTTCGGATATTGAATTGTCATTTGTTTTTCTTCCTACATTTCAGTGCTTTTTCTTTTTTGTAGTTTCCTTTTCTTCAGTCATCTCACAGTTTCTCCTTTGGGCCACATTACTCAGTTTACTCTTTCTTTCCTTCGGTCCAGATATGGATAATGATGAGATTCTCACCTATGAGGAGATGGCGCTGTACCACCAACCGGCCAATAGGAAACGGCCGATTGCACTGATTGGTCCGACCAGCTGTGGCCAGGCGGAGCTCAGACAGCGACTACTCAACAACCAACCAGAGCGCTTCGCTGGCGCTGTACCTCGTAAGACTTCAGCTCACACACTGACACCTGCACTCATGTTTCTGTGCATTTGTCAAGATACTGACGTGTGTTTGTACGTGTCACAGATACCACGAGGAACCGGCGTGAAGGCGAGCTGAGTGGACGAGACTACCACTTTGTGTCACGTCAGACTTTTGAAGCAGAACTGGCAGCTGGTAGGAGTTTTCAGTTTTATTACTGGATGGTTAAACAGTGGCACTACTACTGTACTGTAAACACAACCTTATATTCCAGACTGGAGCTCAAAACACATTCTCTCAATCCTGTATGATTAAGATATATAGAAACATTAAAAGAAAAGCATGTAGCATGCACTATAAGGACAAAAGCATTGGGACACATTGAATTTAGGTGTTTCTTTTCTAAACAGGGGTCTGGGCTACAAAACAATAATGACAAATATCATAATATAGTTTTGTATTGTGATAAATATAGTTATTATTAATTTTGATGTTTATATCTCAAATCAGCATAAACAGGACATCTTATGAGCTGTAGACATGATGTGTCTCAATATTTGTGTCCATATAGTTTATGAACATCATTATTTCCTTAAAGTTTAATGGGAGCTTTTTCTTCCTAAATGAGATGTGAAGAAAGTACAGGGTTAGTTTACACTCAGAGCACAAAAAATGTTTTAAAAATTTAGAGGTAGAACATTTAAAATCATTTATGGATTTTAAAAAACAAAGTCACTGTTGAGAGAAATTAAGGAAAAACCATCTCTGAGGTATTACGGAAGCAAAGATAACAATGTAAACAAAACTAACCAAAACAACGCAATAGTATTTATCACAATATAGAACTATATTATGAAATTCGTCATTATTGTTTTGTAGCACAGACCCCTGAAAAGAAACACCTGAATTCAACATGTCCCAATACTTTTGTCCATATAGTGTATGTTTCTATGATTGAATGTGTCAGTGATAGTTTACCAGAACACTGAGCTCTACAGACTCAAAGTACACCTACATTTGAAGAAGTGATTTCATATCAAGTCTGTAAACTGACACTTCATTTTTCTGTGTCAATGTGGGTTTTTTTTCCTCTAGGGAAACTGATCGAGTCTGGTGAGTTTGAGAAGAACCTGTATGGGACCAGTACAGACTCGGTGAGACAGGTCATCAACACTGGAAAAATCTGTGTGCTCTGTCTGCACACACAGGTTAGTACTATATACACACAACAGCCATGTTGGAAATACACCCATGAGTTTAGGTACACAGTGTTAGCCCTAGGTTGACTTAAGAGCATAGATTCAACAAGGTCCTGGAAATATTTCTGAGGTTGTGGTCCATACTGACATGACAGCATCACACAGTTGCTGCTGATTTGTCAGCTTCATATCCATGACGCAGGTCTTTAACTCTATCACATTCAAAAGTTGCTCTCTTAGACTGACTATGGTACTGCAGCAGAAATCAGACTCATCAAATCATGCAACATTTTTCCAATCTTCTCTTGTCCAGTTTTAGCGGGTCCGTATGAATCATTTCAAACATCAAGCCTTTATGCCTCCGTGTGTCCGTATATGTTGAGCATAAATGAGACTTTCGTTTTCACCTTCACCAAAATGGGAGGTGATCATCTTCAGCTGCTGCACTGATCCATACAAGATGATTTGTAATCTGTGATTGGCAGGATATTAATACTTTATGAATTCCATGTAAAAGCTTTTGTAAGTTGACCTCTGCTCTGGTTTGTACGAAAGACAGCCCTTTTTTTGTTGCTGAAAATTGACATTCTGTGTGGAAACATTCAGGCGTTCAAGAACGGTATTGATGCACCGATAAATTGCTCCTGAAAGCATTTATTACCCCGCCACTGAAGGGGAGGCAAGGGGTATTGTTTTTGGTTTGTTTGTTTGTTTGTTAACACTCTAGCAGTTAAACTATTGGTTGAATTCATACCAAATTGGCTTTATAGATTGCCAGTGACCCTGAATAGATATGATTACATTTTGGGAAAAGTAGGTCAAAGTTCCAAATTTTTAGGAATTTTTAAAATTTTATTTTATTTTTTTCCCATTTACTTATAATGAGCAAAATTTCAAATGTCTATAAAAGCATACATTTGGTTTCAATTTACTTTCAGCTCGGCACATATATAAAGGCAATTGATATGCTGACATCAGTACATGCATAGACATGATGACATCAAATTGATTACGTTCGTCATGTCTTCCGTTCCAAATGTTAGAGATTTTCTTGTGATCAGACAAGTAGTATCGAAGAAAGATGTTTGTTTCCCAGTCCGATCAGCTGTTTTTAGACACATCACACCAGGAAGCGTTTGACAGGTCTGATGAAGGCTGACGCTACAGCCAAAACCTTCAGCAGGTAATTAAAAAAAAAAACAGCTTTCCTCAATTCTACTTGTCTGATCACAAGAAAATCTCTAACATGATAACATCAGCTGGATTGATGCCAAAATAAGCTACAATATGTACGAGGGGCGGGGTTTGTTGTGCCTGGCACCACTTATTGCATTTAAGTTGTTACTGTTGTTGCTTAGGTAAAACTGGAGTTTCATGTCTCTCTTTGTGTGTGTGTGTGTGTGTGTGTGTGTGTGTGTGTGTGTGTGTGTGTGTGTGTACAGGCTCTAAAGGTCCTGAGGAGTTCAGACTTGAAGCCTTACATCATCTTCATAGCCCCGCCCTCCCAGGAAAGACTCCGAGCGCTATTGGCTAAAGACAACAAGAACCCTAAGGTTGTGGTCTCACTGTCTACAGTCTGTTTACACTAAGGCTAAGATAAATGTCACTGTTGTTGACCCGCCTGAAACGTCTGCTTCACTAATGTGCATATGTGTGTGTTCTACGCAGCCCGAGGAGCTGAGAGACATCATCGAGAAAGCCCGTGAGATGGAGCAGAGCTGTGGTCACCTGTTTGACGCCGTCATCGTCAACACAGACCAGGACAAAGCCTACAATGAGCTGCTACGACTCATCAACAAACTGGACACTGAACCGCAGTGGGTGCCCTGCTCCTGGCTGCGCTGAACACACACACACACACACACACACACACACAAATCCCACCAACTGACCACACACACACACACACACACACACACACACACACAGCCTAAGGTGCACACATTTCTACACATTGAACTAACTGGACCCAGTTTTCACTGCAACTACAGCAGAGTGTAAGAGCACTGTGATTTCCAGAAGAAAGTCATGAACATTACAAGAAAATCAGAATTATACAAGATTTTCCAACAAGAGTTGAAAGGATCTAAGTAAAAATGTACAATGAGAAAAGACTTCTGTATTATGAAGTGAGTAATTTAGAGACATGTTTACACCTATCCCACCCAGATGTATATTTACTAACCTGACTCTATTAAATTTGACTGTCAGATTAAGTTTAGTTTGCAGATACTTCTGTTTGGGTCTGTGAACGCTCTTAGCCGGTCATGAAGGAAATGTTTGTTGTTGTTTTTTTTAATTTTATTTTTTGTGCTTCAGCCACTAGAAGAAAACGCACCAAATTCTGTGGCTCCTAAATCATTGAATTGGTTTTATTCAGTATTGAAAAAATTAAGAAAAAAATGTAGGAATGTGTAATGGTAAAATGTTGATCTTGATAATATCACACTTCTTTCATAAACCTATGTATGAATTTCAACATGTTTGGTTTTAGAATGAACTTAAACTACTGCACCCACTCTGTCACAGATACTACAGCCTTACTTAGGTTTAAAGTTTTTTTAATTGCCTTTTAAATGTTGATTTTTTTTTTTTTTTTTTTTTTTTGTCCTCAACACTGATTTTTCGCTCAAAAAAAAAGATAAAATAATTTAAATGTGATCATATTACATTTTCTTTTCTTTCTTTTACAATTAATGTTATTTCTATTCTTGTTTAATCCCATTTTAAGACTTTTTCCTCATATCTCACAGTGACCTTACACTTCTGTGCAACATCATAAACACTATCCCATGTGCAGCACTTTAGGTAATTATAAATATATATAAAGTTAAAAGTTCTAGTCTTTAAAAGGGAGGAAAACCTCAACTGATCCTTGTTTAGTTTTTTGATCAGCAGTGGCATTTATGACACTAAGTGACGTCTTCATCAGTAATCATGGTGAGACCAAAACGTGGACCTGAAACACTGACAGTTTGTTTTTCTTTAAGAGTTTTTATTTTCTCAGAAAAGTGGGGCCTCTTTTATAACACACCTTTGACTTAATCCTTCGATCATTTCACTGAGTTCTAATTAATAATCTATTTATATGATGGCGATCAAATAGTTTTTACATGTTACAGAGAATCCATGTAAACCTCTGATTTGGAATTCATTCTTTTTTCTAATTAAAACTCAGGCTTAGCTTCAGTCCTAAGCCTGGATGAGGCCCGTAGGGAGGAGTAAATGTGAAAATCAGTGTGCTGAGATCACACACACACTCGCATACACACTGACGTATAGTACAAATCCGCACTGAGCCACTGCATTTACAGCTATGAAGAAAACGCACACACACTGTACGCATACACACCAGCTGTGCATTAGCTGCATACCCCCAACCAAACTGGGGAGTCTGTGTTTCACAGCCTGAAGCTGCAGCCTTCTGAACCCCGACCCACCCACTCACTGACCGACTCACCCACCCACTGACTAAGAGGCCCTTTCCACTAAAGTAGTTCTGATTCTTGAACCAGTTCCATTCAGACCTGGGATCCTGATGCCTCTCCTGAACCAGCTCTTGTTTCCACAGGTGTTGAATGGAGTTATTCTAGTAGTTTGGCATTAACCGTGGACTGTCTGACGGTAACACATTACTCATCCAAAGCTGAGGTTTAGGTGTTTAGTTTTACATTTGTTCTTGTGTTCAGGTGTTCCTCTTTCTTGTGCTACTTTCTAGTTTTTCCTTAAACACAGTAGATGACCAGAGGTGATTTCAGTCTGAATTAAAGTTAAATTTTTTTCTTTTTTACATTTGGTTTAGTTTACTCATGCTACTTATACTACGTGTGCTGCTCTCTTTACAGACGTTTGTGCGTCTGTTTTCACGTCTTCTTTTTCCTTTAGCTATTTATTAACACAGTAAACACTTAACTTAATGGAATTGGTCCAAACATCCAAACCACTTAAAAAGTATTTGCACTGCAATCGAACCAAACTGTCATTCAGTTTCATCTGGTTTAAGCTGGACCAAAGGACCAGCTGTTTGTCTGCACTGTGGTCCAGGGGAGGTTTCAGACCTGCAAATCTGGCTCTGATCAAACCGTCTAGTCCCAGAGTCCAGACCAAAGGAGGACAGAGTTAAAGTGCCATAAATTAGCATCGAACACTGGGTTTAGTTTTTTTTTTTTTTTTTTTTTTTTTACACTGCTCTCTCGGACATTTACCTTTTTTTCCATCTCATCCTCTCTTTCCAACCTGTTTGTGATGCACAACAGTAAACACTTGAATTTAGGGGAAAACCTGCTGTTTTTTGGTTTGGTTTTCAATATTTCCAACTGATTTACTTTTAGTTCAAATGATCTGAACAGTTGAGGATGAAGGTTCATTAACCAGACCTGCACCGGTTCCATTTTAGTGGAAAAGGGCTTTGACTGACGACTGACCTCCTGTTTAAATGTACACTGTCGCACTAAACACTAAAATAAAGGACACAGCACTCGACAGGTGTTTTACTGACTGCTTTTGACGACTTGTCGACTCCTCAGTCCGGTCTGATCACATTTAAGTAGAGTTGACCTCAGAGCCTGTGAGCGGGTCAAGAAGCCGTGAAAGTCGTAGGTTTTAGTCGCGTTCCTGTTCAGCACATGATGTTGAATTAAGTCTATATTTAGTGTGTGTGTTTGTGTATGTGTGTGTGCGCGCTTGTGTGAATGAACGCGTGTGTGTCTGTCCTTGGAGACAGTGAAGTATTATTATTACCTGAAGTAGACCTGACAGCATATCACTGTTATCACTGTGTAGAGCATTTATATATTTGTAATATTGAACATAGATTTATGAAGTCCAGGATGCACCAATAGGATTGCAGGCTTCACCCCCTTGCCTCCCTGCCATTGGTCCAGGAGGAAGTTGGTGGGCGGGGCTAAATGGAATTAACTATTGAATGTAAAGTTAATTGATACCACTTCCTGTTTATCTGACGTCACTTGTTCCTGAGAAAATCAACTTTTTGTATGAATATTCACAATGAATAAATAAATAGATGATTCATAGAAAATTATCCTGTGCTTCGTTGTATTTTTCTTTACTCTAATTGTTCTGGCCAAGTGGTCATGGGGCTCTAAAATAATTTCCGGTTTTATATGATGGTTTTGGTTTTATATTACTGTTAACATCAATGTGTGTGATACATTTTACTGCTGTAGAAATAAGCTCATTTGAACTAATTAACCCTTTCATGCATAGTGGTCACTACAGTGGACAGCTATTCTCCAGCTGTTCTCTTCTATATTCATGGGTTTTGTTGTTTTATTTGCATATCAACCAACACAGTGAACACTTTCCTGTTCCTGACAAACCTGATCTGCAGTAGGGTCAAAATACGGTATTTGAAATCTCTCTGACGGGACATTTTAGAGACAATTTGACAGATTAGTGTTGCTAGATGACCCACATTTTTACTTTTAAATTAATTTTTGCTTTAGTTGGACCATAATGGATTATCCAAAACAAGGAGCTACTTTATACTGAAATAAATGTTGGAATGGCAATCGATTAAAGTTGGCTCTCTGACGGGACTTTACTGTGTTTTGACCCAGTAACATGTTTGAGTGTAAATCAATTACTAATTGTTATTAGACTGTAATTAACAGTTTTCTTACACAAAAAGTTTTTTTTTTGCATATTATCTCCATGAAGTGAGTAATAACTAGTATTAGGGTATGTTAAAATGTGAGAAAACATCAGATTAGCTGCAAGAAAAATGTTTTTATTTCATAGTTTTCACACAGTTTATCACTGTCTGATGATGAGTTTTAAATACATGTTTCTTTGCCTCAAAACTTAAACACATGGTATCCAAATGAGAGGATATTTTTGTAACTCCATGAAAAATAGGTTAATTAAAAAAATTTCAATCGCATTGTCTTTTTTCATGCCTAAAGAGGAATAAAAATACTCCGGGGGGGGGGGGGGGGGGGGGGGGGGGTCTTGACTAAGGTTCTCATAATTCATGCATGAAAGGGTTAATATACTGTTGATAGTTTAACTTGCATCAATGCATCATATTTCATAAGACCGCTTTTCCCCTTAACAATTATGTGACTTGTGAATTTTCTGAGTTAAATTGAGGAAGAGTGTCTGGAGGAGTTTATAGATGTAGACCTATGTGAAAAGTAAAGGATGTAGCAAGAGAAATGATGTAAAAGAAAACACAACATGATGTAAAAGTGTAGAAGATGAACATAACATAATGGTAAACATAATGCAGTACAATGAAGATTCAAAATGGGTAAACTGTAAAAGAGAACACATTAGATTTACAAAAAATCTATACATGTATTCTTTTAATGGTGGAAGAATCACTAAAGTTTTACTCAATTCAATTTGTATTTTTCTAAATATGGGTCTTGAGGCATTTTTGGGTCGACTTCTAGAAAAACAGGCCAGTTTACATCTTTACCTCCGCCAAGGAGGTTATGTTTTTGCCAGGGTTTGTTTGTTTGTCTGTTTGTTTATTTGTTTGTTTGTTTGTTTGTCTGTCTGTTTGTCTGTCCGTTAGTGTGCAACATAACTCAAAAAGTTATGGACAGATTTGGATGGAATTTTCAGGGTTTGTTGGAAATGGGATAAGGAAGAAATGATTAAATTTTGGTGGTGATCGGGGTGGGGGGGCCCACGGGGGGGGTGGGGCACTGATCAGCCTTGGCGGAGGTCTGCGCTCTCCGAGTGCTTCTAGTTGTCTTTGTATTTTCCAGCTAATCCAAAAGGATTTTTATTATAATGAGAAAGAAGAAATTTTTAAATCCAACTTCAACCCTCTTTTTATCACAAATATTTAGCATCAACGGTTTAGGAGATATGTGGTTTTCACTAAACAGGAAGGAAATGAAATACTTATATCTGAACAGGAATTAAAGCTGTCAGACAAATGTACTGTAGTGAGATGTGTTAAAGCAGAGATTTGACACTGAATAAAAAAAGAAAAGAACTAGTATCATGGTGATAATTGTCTTCAGGGGTTCAAGTCTTCATTCATTTTTTATGGAAGGACAGATTGTGCAGATTCCACCAAAGGCTGACAGATGTTTTAACCTTTTAAAGTGGGAATAGAGTCAGGCAGGTCCAGGTCCTGATGCGCCCTCTACAGGCTGTAGGCTGCAGCTACACAGGGTCAGAGTTGGGACAAATGCTTTTGGCTTTAATTTTAATTTCAGTTGTTTATATATGATAGCGCAGCTGCTGACTGTTTTTACAGGCTGAATAATCCTCTTTGTCACCTTTAAATGGAAATCAGCATGTACAGTTTTTTGGAGCGCCACTGTCCAGTATATGTGATACTTCTATTACAGCAGTTGAATAATTTAAAGAAGAGAACTGACACTGGATCAGACTATGACAGACTGTACTACTTATAGTTCACTGTGACCCGAAGCTCTGAACAGGCCATTTACTCACAGCTGATATTCTTTGTGTTACTTTTTTACATTGTAAAATATGTACAACAGAGGTTAATGTTTTGTCTATATGGAAATGCTTATAAAGAGCAATACGGATCATTCATAATGTTGGCTACCAGGAACACACAAACTCATTATTCTTACAGTCAAAATTACTCAAGTTCACAGACATTGTGGACTATCAAACAGCTCAAACAATGTACAAAGCTAAAAATAATCTTATACCAACAAATATACAGAAATTATTCAGTATTCATGAGGGGGGTTATGATTTAAGGGGGAAAATTAACTTTAAAATTCCCTTAATATGCACGACTAGGAAGGGTTTTTGTGTTTCAGTCAGCGGGGTGAGACTGTGGAAAAGAGTTAATATAGAGTTAAAGTAATGAAAGCATGAAAGAATTTAAAAAGAGGTACAAAGATACAATTTTTCAGAGGTACAGGGAGGAGGGAGGGCTTGGGGATCACTGGGTGTTCTAAAGATGTACAAGTATGTGGTAAGTGTGTGTAAATATATGTATAGGTGTGTATGTGTGTATAGATCGGTGTATGAATATGTATTTGCATATATGCGTTATTATATTATGTGTTTATGTAAATCATATTATATTTGTTCATAATAATATGAAGCCAGAAACCTAATTATTTACTAGTAAGTATCAGTCATATTAGGGCATAGTGTATAAATATGATTAGACGAGGAAGGTTATTATTGTTATTAATTATATAAGGAGAAGGGGTGGGAGTTTATAAGTTGTACTTCTCACTCCTTTTCGAATATGTATTATATGTCTTATGTTTAAGTGTTTTGTTTACTTATTTTCTTCTGTTTGACATCCATGTTTGAAATAAACACATCAATCAATCAATCAATCAATCAATATGAGGATTTGATCATGTTTTTGTGAATCTGTGGTGAATGGATCCAATCTTATATTACAGTCCACATCACATTAGAAAAATTATAAAAATAAATAATAAATACAGTTATGATGACTGATGGGGTGTCAGTGTTAGAATATTCTGACCTGCAGGTTTAGGGTTAGGCTAACCCTTTTAATGTGCAATTACACTTACATTGCAACAAAATCTAATAAAATACACTTTTAGTGGCACCTTGTCTATTTTTATGCATTAGATTTTCCTTCTATTTTTTTTTAATTGTATTTTTTGTAGTTTGTGTATTTTTCCTTATTAACTCTCATCTTTTTATGTCATTACACACTGTACAGGTCTTAGCACACCAGTTTTGTTGCATATAAAATAATATAAAATAAAGTCTAGTCTGACTCAGATTCTTTATGTGGGTCTTATTAACAGCATCACTTCAGTTTGTGAGAGCTGCTTACATGCAAAAGTGAGTAGAGTAGGAAAAAAAAGGAAAAAAAGAAACAAAATTTTAATATTTGTAACCAAGTTCCTAACAAAGGCAACAAAGTTTCTCACACTACATACACTTCAGTATTTTTCTTTTTTCCTGTTGAAATTTGAGTGCAACCATTCACAAACAAGACAAAGCTTTAAAGACAGCTGAGTTTTGCAGGAATCCTAGGTGCTGTTGCTACTTAAAAAGATTAATACGTATGGTTTTTGTCTCTTATTTTGTTGCAAAAATGCCATTTTTATGGTTTTAATGGTAGAGTTTCATTTCAATACAGAAGTGGGATGTTTAGCTCCAAATGCAGTCTTATTGTGGTTGTGTGTAGAGTGAGACAAAGTCACACAAATCCTACAATTTCTGTGTGAACACTTGCAAAATCTCTACCACATTCACGGGTACTTTCACTCACATGTGCTAAAAGCTGCAGTAACGCCAAAAGGCCACAAGGGGGTGCTGTTCTTCAGATTTTTAACACCATGTGTAAACTTTGAAATAGAACATGGTCCACTGTCATGTTCTTCTCTCCTGATTCACTTCTTTTGGAGAAACCACAGTATTCTAGTGTCGTTGATGTATTTGTTTTGACATGAAGCTGTTGTGCTTTGCTGTTTCCTGCTTCATCAGACCAAGTCCAAAATCCCTTTTTTTTTTTTTTTTCTTTTTTTTTTTTTTTTTTTTTTTTTTTTTTTTAATTTTTTTTTTTTTTATAAATCAGTCTTCCAAGGAAATAAGTGGAGCTGATTTGTGCAGGTCTGATCTGCTCTCCACTCCTCCACATCCAGTGCAGTTAAATAGAGTTCAGCATCAAAATACTTTCACTGTTTCCCTCAGATTCCTCTGTAAAGGTCAGTGAACTTAACCCTTTCATGCATACTGGTCACTACAGTGGACAGCTATTCTACAGCTGTTCTCTTGTATATTCATGGTTTTGTTGTTTTATTTGCATATCAACCAACACAGTGGACGCTTTCCTGTTCTTGATAAGTCTGATCTGCGGTAGGGTATTCAAAATCTCTCTAATGGGACATTTTAGAAACAATTTGACAGATTAGTGTTGCTAAATGATCCACATTTTTACTTCTAAATTAATTTTTGCTTTAGTTGGACCATAATGGATTATCCATAACAAGAAGCTACTTTATATTGAAATAAATGTTGGAATGGCAATCAATTAAAGTTGGCTCTCTGACGGGACTTTACTGTGTTTTGACTCAGTAACATGTTTGAGTGTAAATCAATTACTAATTGTTATTAGACTGTAATTAGCAGTTTTCTTACACAAAAAGTTTTTTTTTTTTTTTTTGTGCATATTATCTCCATGAAGTGAGTAATAACTGAGTATGTTAAAATGTGAGAAAACATCAGATTCGCTGCAAGAAAAATGTTTTTATTTCATAGTTTTCACACAGTATATCACTTTCTTTTTTTTTTTTTTTTATATATAATTCAAGTTTTTATTAGAGTTTTCACTTGGATCATGACATTCATACAATTTTGCTTAATAATAACATTGAGGGGTTCTGTACATACATGAAAAGTATCAAAAAAACAAAACAAAACTGCAAAGCGTGGAAGGTCTCAAGAAAAAAAAATAAAATAAAAAATAAAATAGATAATTAATTAATTAAATACAGGAGGGAAGTAGTTCAACTATCATCCTGCTGACTGTCAGTCATAGTTATGTAACACCAGAATGACTTCCAAACTGGTGCTGTGGTTCCATCCTGTTATTAACCTTATGAAGCATACATTCATACGAAGCAGTCTTTATCACCCTGTTGACCCATTCTTAAACTGTGGGGCTTTTGGTGTTTTCCAGTGCTTAAGAATAATCCTGACTGCTACTGAAACCCCAACCATGATAACAGGAAATTTTTCGTTTGATACATTAGCTACCTGCTCTTTTTCACCCAGTGAAAAAGTATATCACTTTCTGATGATGAGTTTTAAATACATGTTTCTTTGCTTCAAAACTTAAACACATGGTGCCCAAATGAGTGGACATTTTTGTAACTCCATGAAAAATAGGTTAAATTAAAAAAAAAAAATCAATCGCAATGTTTTTTTTTTTTCATGCCTAAAGAGGAATAAAAATACTCGGGGAAATAAAAAAAATAAAAAAATCTTGACTAAGGTTCTCATAATTCATGCATGAAAGGGTTAATATAGCCACAAAAACTATTCACAAAATGTTTCAGCTCACTAGGTTATTAATCAATCAAATCGGCTGCTGAGCATCTTTATTATAAGTTTGTCTGTGTAATTTGTTGACTTTTCACGCTTTTCGGTCGGTGCACTTCCTGTCGTCACTAACTGCCATTTCATTCATTTGCGTCCTTTTGATCCTCGCGCAACTTCAGTTTCCTTTTCAACCTGTTCGAAGAGCAGCCAAAGAGTTTCAACAGAAGGCAAGAGGAAACCCCCCAACCAGCCTTCGTGTCGCTGTAAAGCAGTGGTGTCAAACTCATTTTAGTTCAGGGGCCACATTCACCCAATAAGATCTCAAGTGGGCCGGGCCAGTAAAATAATAACAGTGACAAAGTAAAATTAAACTAGAAGCACTCGAAGAGCGCAGACCTCCGCCAAGGCTGATCAGTGCCCCCCCCCCCCCGTGGGCCCCCCCACCCAGGGCCGGACTGAGACTCATTTTCAGCCCTGGAGTTTCATACCTCAGACCGGCCCACTTTAGATCACGACCGATTATTATTAAAATCATGGAATTATAACCTTACATGTTAGGTCTACACACTGTTCTGCAAAGCCTTCTAATTCAGTGTATTTTCTAAAATATTTCCAATTCAGTGCAAGTAAAGGTTGCTTCACAATGTGGATTTATTTCAAAAGTGAGTGCACATCGACATCTCCAACATTATTATTCCTCACAACACAACAATAACAGAATCTATATTTTTGTTCTTATAAGTGTTAACATTTTTCAAACCTTTAAAATGTTTGAAATGAAAGTATAAAAATATTAAAAATTGAAAAAAAAAAAAAAAAAGCTTGCTGCACTTTCTAATAACTATCATTTTTGTATCCTCTGCAACAAAAGATTTCCATCACAACTTACTTGCGGTTTGTTCCATCGATGCTATTGAAAATTTTTGGTATAGTGATATTAGGGGTTTGATGAGGATGATAAGAAAAAAATGTGTATCCATCCTGACAGGAACAATCCCCTCATCACTACTTGCTCCTGGCTCTGCTTCTGACACAAAAGCACAGTTTAAAAATGGTCATTATTCTCAGCACAAATTTTCCATTTTCAAAGCCTTGGTGTCAGTTTCATTCATGTAGTGCTGAATCCTGGAGCATCTCAGAGCACCTTTCATACTGAACAGGCTTACACCATACTCTTCAATGGAGCCTATTTATTAATAATCTTCCCTCTCTGAGCGGTCCTACCTGCCCACTCTGGACTTGTGGTGCTCATGGCTGGTGTCTGCTGCTGGATGTTCTTTCTGACTCTGAGGAGCTACAAGACAAAGTTTCCCAGTTATGGGGCGTCGTATCATACTATTATTTAAATGACATAACGTTATGTTACACGCCACAATGCCACACAATTCATTGACTCGATAATTAACTAGCTTGAAAGGTGGTTTACCCGGTTCATCGTCCTTATTAGTTTCCAGGTCGTTTTTGTGACAAAGTTGCAGATTTTGTCACATTTGGCTGCGTTTGCTTCCAGAGCTTTCCTCTTTTTAATTCTTGTCTTCTCTACACCACCTTTGCTGTTTCTATTATCCATGTTTCAAACAGCAAACACAGCTGACCATCCACAGCCTGCAGAGCACAGATGGTATATGCTCCACAGCTACAGTCTAGAGCTACTAACCGTATGCAAGGACATGTTACGCCAGGTCACGGTGTGTCCGCAAAAAAAAACAGGAAGAAAAAAAACAGTTTGCTAGCAGAGGGGGTGTGGCCCAGGAACAGCGGCTGCAGATTACGTGATCAACTCAGTGCTATGACTGAACACCGGCCCCCAAAAAATAAATAAATAAAATATTAAATACATATTTAAAGTGAACTCCGGCCCTCGCGGCCCAAATATTATACCGACCCACCGGGAATTGTCCCGGTCCTCCCGATTAGCCAGTCCGGGCCTGCCCCCACCCCCGATCACCACCAAAATTTAATCATTTCTTCCTTATCCCATTTCCAACAAACCCTGAAAATTTCATCAAAATCTGTCCATAACTTTTTGAGTTATATTGCACACTAACAGACAGACAAACAAACAGACAGACAGACAGACAGACAAACAAACCCTGGCAAAAACATAACCACCTTGGCGGAGGTAATGATGTCAATGTTTACATCTATAACGTTTCCTTAAAAATCTGAATAACATGGACAACTTGAAATGTCTTAAGAAAAACAGGTGCAATTTTACCAATATTCTGCCTCAGTTTATTATTCAAACATGTGCATTACAACTTACTTCACAATTACAAAAACACAAAACATTTACTAACAGGCAGAATATTGGTCAAATTGCACTTAAATCTCTTAAGACATTTCAGATTGTTCATATTTATTCAGGTTATTCACTTTTCTTTTTGAAAAAGGAAAGTTTGTTGTAAACATTTTCATGTAATATTACTTTTTTTTTTTTTTTTTCTTTTTTTTTTTTTACACTAAAACAACGAGAAAATTTGCAGTTGTCATTATTTCTAGGTTACTACAATAGTATTTTTCTGGACTGACCCACTTGAGATTATATTTGTCCGTATGTGGAACCCGAATTGAATAATAAGAATAATTTTGACACTATTGATTGTTGATATCTTCAGTGTAATTTTTGCATTTTACAGATTTATCCCACGGGCCAGATTTGACCCTTTGGCGGGCCGGATTTGGCCCCCGGGCCACATGTTTGACACCTGTGCTGTAATGGGAACACCAAAAATTGACCCGAAAAAATGGAAATAGAATATCAAGTACCTGAATCTGACACAACCACGATTGTGTTGGTGTCAGTAGTTAAACTTCTCCTGCTAGGACAATAAAACTGCTGTGAATTAGCTTAGCTTAGCATCCTTCCTGTGCTATTTTGTCACAGGAATGACAGATGCGCAGCTTAGTGTTTGTAGTTTATTGTTTCTCTGTTAAAAATGGGCTTCCTGATATGTCTATAATTAGCACCTACATTTTGACTAAAACTTTTTTGTTGCCACATTTCTTAACTAAACCACAGTTCAAACAGAATCAAGTATGACAGAAACCCAAGATTAGCTAAAACTTTAAAATGTATTGTCATTCAGTTTACTTATGCCACAAGGGACATTAATTAACACTCAGGTGAATTACAGTTTATGCAAAAGGATAATTTTATTGCTACCTTCTTGATACTGCAAGCATAGACTGTATATAGAGTTGAAAATTCACAATAGCTATACACTCTGTATAGTACAGCACATCAGATTCATTCATTGTATTGAAGCAATGTTAAACTGTAGCTTCCTTATTCTATTCTATTCTATTCTATTCTATTCTATTCTATTCTATTCTATTCTGTAATTCAGTTGTTTGACATTGACAAATAATAAATACAGGGTGTCCCATAAGTCTCCATACATAGGAGACATAATACGTATGGTTCTAACATGTATTTCTTTATATTTCTTCTTTACAGTTCTACAGCAGTGGAGGACACGCATTGAAATGTGTTCCCGACAAAATGGCAGTCATATAGAGCATATTATATAAATAAAAATGGTTTATGTCAAGAAACGTTTATTTTTCTTATGTATGGAGACTTATGGGACACCCTGTATAATATGGCATCACAATACAGCCCACCAAATAACCTACGCTGCAACAAAAACACAAAAAGCACAAAAATATGTATGAATAGTGTTATTAAAGGTCAATATCATGTAGCAGTTGTGGTTTACCAAGGTAAATATTATCAACAATTTCCCTAAATGTTATCATCTTGTTCTATAGTAACTCTTTGGCTGTTTAATTCATCTGGCGGTGACATCAGCCTCCGTAAAACGCTGCTGAATTACTCAATTGTGATTGGCTGTTCTATCTCAAAGGGCCGTCTCTGCGTTTCCCTAAGTAGCCGATTGGTCAATCCTCCTATCAGTCAGCCCTCCCCTGCCTCTGGACTCATAGTCAGGTTGATGGAGAGAATCAGGGCAGAGAGGTGGAAGGACCGTGCGAAGATGTAGCAAACAACGGAAACAACTGTTTCAACGCTCTGTATTTTTTTTTACCCTCTGTGTGTTTAACTTTTTTGTACTTTTTTTTAGTAACTCTTGTCTTTTCACGACGATTTCCCCACTTTACGGTTCGAGTCTTGTATCCTTGGCAACGCGAACAACTGTCCTGCGAAGTTTGGATCAAGTGTTTTACCTTCAGCCGGAAAATAAACTGGATATTTACTCGCTTCGCCAACGGAACTGAATCAGCGCTTCATGTGACCGTTTATGACAGCGGCTGGGGCAGTTTTTACCCACGTTTCGCAGATTTTTTTCAAGTTTTAAACCCGGTGTTTAGGGAAACGGGACAGCGCGAGACAATAGTGTGTAGGAGAGAGCTCGTGCAAGAGGGGGGATCGATGCCTCGCGGGGGCTTTGTTCTGTCCTGTGTGGAGACCTACCGCGAGCCTGCCGCGGACATCGACTGATCGATCTTTGGATTAATGATAGGTTGGTGATCGATAAGTCGTTTGCGCAACCATGGATGTGACTCTGTCCGAGTTATTGGCCACTTTCATGGAGTCGCCGCTGGTGGTCTGGGTGAGTGAGTGGGAGCAGCACGCGCACTCAGTTGTGAGGATGCACGAGCTGCAGACTTGTCTCTTGTTTGTTTTTTTGTAGGACTTCGTATTAAACTTTTTGCAGAAACATACAACTTACTGCAAACTTATATAACGTGTTGCATGATTAATGAATGTATGACACTATTGGGATTGAGTTACATCGTAGTGACAGGAGAAATGCCCTAAAGACCTGAATATTAGTCTTTTCTTTTGATACATTTCAAGGGGACTTTCCACTTTCGGTTATCATGCCATCTATTAAAAAGAAAAAGTTCATTCTCTTTTTGTTTCTGTTCTGTCGCTTACAGCTGGTATACCTCACTGATATTTCTTAACTCCTGTAAATTCTCTGCTCGGTATGTCTCAGCCAACACATCTCTGTCAGGGGTTTTCCTGGCTCAAAATGAAGCAGAGGGTCATGTTTACAGCAGCTGCCATGTTAAATAACAGTGTGGCATTACTCTTAGTGTAGCAAAAAAAACAATTAAGGTAAGGGAATACATGGAAATACAGCCCTTGCGTTTAGTAAGACAGGACATCTTTAATGAAGGGAAAAAAATTCATGAAGTCCTGTAACATTGCAACTCCAGATACATGAGTCCAGTTGTGGCTCAGATGGTGTTTTGCATTAAGGGTTGAATCAGATTTTTGACAGGAGATGAAGGTGGCACAATATTTGACCCAGGTGGTAACCTCACAAGTCCCTAAGCCAGGGGTGTCAAACTTATGTTAGTTCAAGGGCCACATTCAACTAAATTTGATCTGAAGTGGGCCGAACCAGTAAAATAAAAACATAATAATATATAAACAATGTCAACTCCAAAATTTTTTCTATGTATTAGAATAAGTACAATTAAACAATGAAAATGTTTACATCTACAAACTATCCTTTCAAACAATGTAAATAACATGAACAAACTAAAAAAATAAGTGTAATTTTAACAATATTATGCTTCAGTTAATCATTTTCATGTGTTCATTATAATTTATAGATCATAGCAGGTCTACAAATACACAAAATATTTAATATCAGGCGGAACATTGTTAAAATTGTACTTACTTCTTATAAAACATTTCAGGTTGTTCATATTTGTTCAATTTATTCACATTTTTTGTGA
Organism: Sphaeramia orbicularis; assembly: GCF_902148855.1. NCBI lineage: Eukaryota > Metazoa > Chordata > Actinopteri > Kurtiformes > Apogonidae > Sphaeramia > Sphaeramia orbicularis. The sequence goes on from NC_043978.1 coordinate 44,700,682, forward strand.
AATTAAGCTTTGTTTTAGTGTAAATACATGAAAATATTTACATTTACAAAGAAAGAAATTTGGAGTTGTGAGTATTTATAGATTATTATGATAGTATTTTACTGATCACCACTTGAGATTGAATTGGTCTGAATGTGGAACCTGAACTAAAAGGATTGTTAATATCTTCAGTGTAATTTTTGCATTTCTCAAATTCATCCCAAGGGCCAGACTGGACCCTTTGGCAGGCCGGATTTGGCCCCCGGGCCGCATGTTTGACACCTGTGCTCTAAGCAGTAAATATAACTCTTATTCTTATTGTATGGCTGTTATTTTGCAGCGTTCCTTCTGAGCAACCAACACATCAACTGATTTAGGCATCAAGCAGCAAGTGGGCAAGTGATTAGTTGGGGTAAAAGCTCCTTAAAAGCAAGTCAAGTCAAAGTCACAGCAAACCACTACTATTAAAACAGCATGTTGGATTTTTGTATTACTCTTTTACTTGAGAGTGGCACTGGTTGTAAAATGTGTTAACTCACTTTAATTATCATATTTTCCTATATAATCTAAATTTGCACAGAACCACATATTCTTACCTTTGTATTCACCTACCAGTTTAAATGATTTGTCCAAAACTTAATGTTAAATATTGTTTAAGATTTTGTTAAAATGTAAGATAATTCAGCACATCTACATCAGCAACATTGGCATCAGAGAAAGACTATACTTGACAAGTGACAAAAACTTCCAACACTATCTCACATCTTGTTGAAATTTTCCCAAAGTTTAAAGTATCTTGTAAAGATCTTAAGAAGCATTGGTTTAAGTGCATAATGCCTGGAGAGACCTTGTAAAAGACACAGCAAGGAGAAATGTGTCATGCATTGTGTGGTCCATTATGTTAGGTCACAAGTGGTTTTAACTCCCAAGAGGCACAACTGTTTGAGGATGGTTTTATTCTACCTGCAGCTTGCTATGATTTCCCAGCTACAACAATGACAACCAGCAGAGTTATCAACAGGTCATGAACCTTGTTGTACTTCCTGTTTCTCCTAACCTCACGTCCTGCAGGAGTGACCCGTCAACCGACAAATTTTCCCGTCTTTGTTGGATTCAGACAAACACAATTAACATTGCCACTCAGTGGAAGGGAAACTTTCACCTCCCCATTTATTCTGTTGTGTCACTCTCCCTTTCCTCAGACTATGCAGCAGGCACAGCCATTGTTGGCCCAAAGGTTATAGAAGCAGTCTTTGTGCCCAGAGGGTCCCCTGTACAATCCCTCGACTTGATTTTAGGATATATTTGGATGGAGAAAATGAAAGGGGAGTGCTGGCCTTTAAGCAAGGCCCTTAATCTCCAACTGCTCCAGTCGAGCTGTGGCCAGCAGATCAGAAAGTGGTTGCACTGGGCAGCTTCCAGCTCTGTAACTGGGAGCACAGCTTTCTGTACTTCTCTGAATATTTCTGTGAAAGGTTTGAAAAGTCCTTAAATACCTGTAAGATCATTTGGAGAAATCAGCAGAACATCATAGTTTTAAAAAAAATCAAGATGTTTGAGGAATATTTGCATAGTGTGACCAGTTCTAGGTGTGATGTGGGGGTGTTTTTTCTGTATAGGTGCGGACTTTGGGTCCTCTGGGTTCATGTGATGAAGTGGGCTCTGAGGAACGGGTCAACATGTTCATGGAGCTTGTGGATGGCGTCTTCCTGCACAAGATCATGACACACATGTAAGTAGTTGTACAGTGAGTTTTTACCACATGAGTCAGTTAAAAGTGTGTATTTTTGTGTGTCGGCTCGAGTATATGAGTGGTAAGTGAGTTAATCCTGTGTTTCCGGTATGTGTGTGCTTGTGTTCGTGTATATGTGCGACCACATCCTGACATGCAGGTTTCAGGTTGTAAACGTCACAGCCAGATGTGCTGCTGAAGTCTGCAGTAAAAAGAGCTGAAGAGTTTTATCCTTTACTCAGACTTTTGAGCTGATTTGCAGTCAGTTTGGACTGACATTCAGGAGATGTGTAGTCATTCTTTTAGCTGTAGTCATCCCAAACTGTGGTACCACAACATTCAACTGATTAAGTTTCAGCATATTAAAGGATTGGATTGAGTCTGTGAGTTTGCATGAGGGCTCACAAATAATCAGTTACACATATCAAACACAACAAAGCAAGTGTCAGGAGTTTTCAGAAGTTGCAAAAGCAAATATGTCCTGTTTAAGGAACAGGCATCAAACTATCTATAAGTGATAATACATGTGTTCTATCATGGTTTACTTGCCTGCTGGGTGCCCCATCCTAACCTTCCTCTGTCCCCAGTCAGACTATATGTTCATATGTTACTTATTGTCTTCAGAAACAATCCTAATCATGCTATTGTTCTCCACACACTGAATGTAGGCTGTGCTGACTGGGGGGTGATTAGCACTTGGTAGGGGTTTATGGGAAAGTGGGTTACGGACAAGGAAGCAGCCAGGATGGAAGGACCATGATGAAGGATATAGGATGAAAACCACTCAGAGACAGTTGGCAGATCAGTCAGTCAGAGAACCAGTCAACTGTTAAATCAGTCAGTCTGCGAACCAGTTAATCTTTGTATCAGGACATAATAAAGCTGCACCAACTATTAACCAGTGTCCAGTTTGATTATCTGTACATATTATGTAACACACTTGTAATAAAAAAAAAAGTGAGGATGTGCTGAATTTCGTAATCTTGCAAAATAGTAAACTAAGTATATTTGGAGATTACATTGTCAGATCTGAACTTTCCTTAATTTCCACAAACAAAATAAACTTGGGAATAACCTTTCAGAAAAAACATTTATAGCTGATTCTTAAAATAGTGGATGTATCGAGGAATAAGTTGAAAGTTAAAAGTGATGTGATGAACTTACAGAAAAAAGTTTACCATTCAAGTGCTGATCAAGGTTTTGTGAAAGTGCTTTAAATTTAGTACTGTGTCAGTTGTGTAACTACTGAAAGCTTTTAGGTGAAAGTACAAGTTGTAGTTTATTTTCTATCCCAGTAAACAGAAACATGTAATATTTTGTAGTGTAAGTGTTGAAAGGAGTTGAAGAATCATTTAGTGTCATTGCTGTAGCAGGTGATCTCTCGGTTAAGACTGAGAAATCAGTTGACTATAAACATGCAAAGCTTTGAAATGTCATGTGAAGAGGAAGAGATGAAAGCAGCTGAAGTTTCAATCTATATGAATCCTTGTTATACTCAGACCATAAGAGCCATTATGATACAGAATAATGCAAGCATTCTTTAATAGATCGTGTTGATGTATTTAATATTACATTGTACAACGCACAGGAAAACCTAACTATACCTACACGATATTTTAAAACTATGACTGCAAACTATTTTGCTCATGAGTGTAACTGTTTTTTAACTATGATTTATTTGTTTTTCCTCCTCCTTAACTGTATGTATTCTGTTTTAACTTTACTTTCGACATTATTAAAAATGAAGACAGGCCCTCATTGAGTCTTTTGAATTTGTCAGTATGGCTGTTTTTAATGAAAATTAAGTCTGGCTACGTTGCTTGATTTTCACAAGGAAGTGGCTTTGAATTATAAGAACATACTATCAATATAAAGAATAGGAGGACAAATACAGTGTTAGAGGTCATGAAGTGTGTTACTGATTTTCAAGGTCTCATCTGAAATGTGACCTGCACTTAAGCAGTGTCAGATTAGTTGCCTCTTTAGATTTGGCAGTGTTTTGGAGAACAGAGCTGCGACATCAGACTTGCGTCACGATGGTCATGGTAGGTCAGCCAGACAGCGTTACACACCCTCCGTTCAAATGCAAATCAGTCTGGCACAGACTAACGTGTGGATGTGTGTGACGCTCTGAGCATAAATCCATCTGCAGTACAATAGTTACCCTGCACTTGGGACATGACTGTGTGTCTATGTGTGTGCAATGATCTTTTTGTCTTAATCAGCCACTAATAACGTCAAAGCTTGCTGTACTATGTATGTGTCTCCATAGTGACCCGAGCCCAACCAATCAGAGGCTGAACAAGAATGTGAACAATGATGTTTCTCTGCGACTTCACAACCTGACTGTTCTCACCCGACAAATCAGGATGTACTACCAGGTATGCACACAAACGATGCCAAGAGTCTGCTCATAAACTACAGTAACACAATGGGTCAATGTGACCCCCAGCAGCAATCCAGATGGTCATTTGTTTTGTAAGTAGTTTGATTACAACACCCCAAAAGGGAGAAAAACAAAATTAGAATCACATAGCCAGTGGGTAAAGAATTGGTCCCCTTGCTTCATATGTGGCTGTTAGCATATTTTTCCTTGATTTGGTTGTGTTGGTCTTTCTGTCTTCAGAGGCAGCTGTTTGTGTATTCTCAGCTGATTTAATTTGCCCTTAGGTTGAATATGTGTTTGTGAGTCTTCAGGTTGTCTTTCTGCAATTATCAGTCATGCGTACATCTTTTGACATGTGTCCTTTAGCTCTAAGTTATAAACATGAAAAACAGCAGGAAAACACTTCACACATTCATACACAATTTTAAACCTGTTCATGCCTCTATTGGTTATGTGATCCATCATCAGTATAGATCACCCTTCACGTGTCCAGTCATTTTTAGTACATATGGATCATAATCATCTGCAGTGATCAGCATTACCAGGAAGTAACACTATGATCGCACACTGACAAGAAATCTCACGCTATTTGTGTCTGTCTGTTTGTGTGTGGGATTTTTGTATCTTTAATGACTTAGACTTATGTTACAGACTTTTTTGTGTACATGTGAATAACCCATTTTAATCAGAGAAGCCACTATATTGCTGTTAACAAGACGTCTCATTATGCTGGACCTGTTTACACTCAACCAAACAAAGCTGAAATAATCCTATCCTTGTTTGTGATTTTTAGATGTCATGCTGGCACAACAGCGTTGGTTTCAAGTGTGACATATAACCTGATCATTAGAAATATGAGCATGCTACTATTGCTTTCAAAACAATAATGGAGGGTGGTATTGTTTTCTGCTTGGAGGGCAAGGAGTTCTGAGACCCTTTTGTCTCAATAATTTTGCAGATACTTTTTAGAGTAATGTCTTGATTCCTGTTGGTTAGCTGGTAACTGTTTCTCTAAATTGCCCAGTGGCATGTCACACTTATAGTCACATCATCCTATTTTACACTCTTCCACAATACCAACTTTTTACCAACATTTCAACCAAAGTCAGTTGTTCCCCCATTCCATGTTTTTTACTGTTACACATACTCTAAGGCAAGGTTCAATGGGTTCAATGTCTAGAATTTGACTCAGTTCACAGAGAAGCATTTGCACAATGTCCCTCAGAAAACAAATAAGACAGTCTGCTTTCCAGTGGATGAATGAATTGAATTAGCCAGAGAAATTACAGTTGTAGAAGTTGTATTATGAGCTACATTCAGTGCAGTCACTCTGCTTTAGCACAAGTTATCAGACTACAGAAGTAGTTCTCAAGACTATCATCAGAAAAAGCTTAATGTTTCAGGTATTTAATCATCAGGGTCAACATGTATTTACTCAATACCGGGACACAAATAAAGTAGAAATTTGTTTAAAAGCATTTGTTTAAGGAAGCCTTATGTGAACGTCTTACATGAATGTAATGAAAACATTTCTTCTCTTATGTGGTCATTTTTACTGTCTCCTCATTAGATTAAAACAACTAGCAGGATTGTTGTTTATTTTACGTACATATTATAACATTAGGTGACATGAAGAATTAAAAAATCTGTTCGTATGTCTTATAATTGTTTGTAAGTGCAATTCTGCTTTGTATGCTAACCAACTATAGTTCCAGAGAAAGATAGTTTTTTTTTTATTATTATTATTATTTTGTAAAATTAAAATGTTTCTATATAAATTGTCTTTTATTTTATCCTTCAGGATTTAATTTACATTACACTTAGGTCATATGATATGAATCCATTTAAAAATGTTTACCTGATGATTACCATTATGCAGTAAAGTAGCAAAATCCTTTAGCATTATGTCAGGAAAATCACCAACATGGGGGGGGGTTTGGAAAAGATAGACCCCAGTTAGATTGTGAATCATTTACAACTCTGTGAACACATCATATAAGTTAGATTAATTTATCCATTTGTTATTTGTTTTCTGCTTTGGTCACATTAAAGACACAGAAAAAGTCATAAATCCTACTGTTTGTGTGTGCAGTGTATGGTATAAACCAGAGCTCAGATTCGGTTGATTTGGTTGAGGTGCAGTCATGCCCTGCCGATACACACATGCACACATTCTTGAGGCTTTAACGCTCCCCACACAGCTATGTGAGTGAGCAACTTGCATGCAGTTGTTGGTCATTTGATAGTTGATGTTGTACAGCATGTAATAAGCTACTAACTCTGTCTGAGATCCTGTATTCTTAAGGCTTTTATTATTTGAAGCAGCCGTGTTTTGAGTAGTCAGTTGAACATAATGCTTTTATCAGACCTAAAAAAGAAAATCAGACCTCAGAGGAAAATGTAAAACATCAGCAGGTTTGTTGTGCTGAGCTGCAGAACAGCAGTGCTCACATTGTAATTGCAGCAGCAGCAGCAGCTTAATTACTGTAGAACATTGTGAGATTCATTTACTCATATTTTCTCTTTATTTTAGCCATTCTAACTGTTCATTTTCACATTGTCTGTGTCGTAAGCTTAATTAAAATGAGAACGTTCTGAAAACTGGTGTTGCGAGTAATTGTAGTATTTTTTATTGGTTTAGTTAATTTTGATTATAATGTGAGCATAAGCATCTTTAGTTTCACTTCAGTGTGATTGGATGTCTTCTCTTTAACATCAGTGATCATTCAGTTATTGGATAATTAATAATTAATTCATTTAATGAAATTCAAGGCTTAGTGCTGCCCAGCTTCACTCTAAACAGATCAGACAGGATAAGCTGTCATCAGGAAAAAGCTTTCACATTGTAATGTATGTAATAACGGTAACTTGTGTTCAGTGTGCCCTTTTTTCTTGGTCAAATCATTGCACAGTACAGGTGTGTGAACAGTGTGATCATTCTAATTCAATATCCATGCTTTCCATAATTTACAGTATTGAAAAGCAAGTCAGATGACACTAAGGGTGTTTGTGCCATGTGACCACTGGTTTGTCAATAGATATTCTTAAAGTAAAATAATAATGCAAGTCAGTAAATCATTATCTACGCACAACATGTGTAAAAATGTTTCACTAACTGTTTTGTAATTATTTAATGGGAAATGATCACAGTTTAATTAAACATGTTACTTGTTTGCTACAAAAGGCTCGACATACAAAACACTGGTCATGCATAGTTCATGAGGGCCAGACACAATGCAGATCACATCTGCGGTACGCTATATGTGTGTGTGTGTGTACACTCTGAAGTGGGTCATTCCGGATAGTATGGGGTTAATCTGTCCATGATGGTTAATCTCTAACCACAGTACCAAATACCCCAACCTCAACACACAGTCCGCCACACACATGTGCATGCACATACCTCACAGTGTAGCCTTACGTCAATGAGTTATGAGCCTTAGAGTGTGACTTAGGATCACACACAGACACACACAAATACACACACATGTATACCTCCAGCTGTTCATATGGGGTGAGGCGTCGGCTTTCTCCTAATTAGATGATGTCCCAGGAGACGCAGAGCCTGGCCCAGTGAATCCTCCCAGTCTCCCCAGTCACAAAACACCAACCATTGCTGTGTGTGTGTGTAAGACAGCATGGGGGGGGGGGGTGTGTCTGCCACCTCCCTTCTGTTCCTTGTCTGTTGTACAACGCAAGGTAACCTGATATGACAGACTCTGAATAATACTAAGCTCTTAACACTCAGAGCTGGACTTTTCTTCCAACTTTTTACACTGGTGATGCAACGATACATTTATTCATTTATGTGTTTGTAACGAGAAAACTATTAGTTCAAAATGCACATAATAAATAAATAATCATCACCAGTTTTAGTTTTTTGAAAAGTGAAATTAACATTTAAGCTTATTTGTATTAGACTATTTACACTTAACAAGCTTGTTATTAGTCAGTTGGATATGCAGCTTGTTATACATTTTGCTGTATTGTTTGCTACATAGATGTATTTCCTGCTGCCCTCCAAGTGGATGATGATTGTTTTTTCAGCTTGTCGCCGCAGCTCATGTGACCATGACAACTACAGAAAACATGTTAGAGGAAAACTACACAGAAGCTGCCTTAATTGTTATCATTTAGTTATAGACCTCATACTTCAGTTACCGAAGCCCATCTTTATCCTATACCACCTATCAAATAGGCCTTTAATTATCCAGTCTCCGCCAGTAGCAATGTTGATATTAGGTAACTGAAGGTGTTATATAAAATAGGTCAAATTACTAACTACTTTGTCTACTTGGAGTTACATTGAGCTGTATGTTACTGTAGGTGGTTAGCAGCCATCTGTAGTGTTTGGTAGATGCTTGCAGAATGTCAGTGCGTTGCAGTAAGTAATTGCTGTCTGAAAGCATCTGTTTTGTCCAACATACTGTAGCTGCATAACCCCTAGCATGTTACCCATTGGCCATTAATTTGTTCACCTTGCCTTAAAAAATTTTAAATATAAGAAATCCACTGTTTAAGTAATGCAATTAACAAGTAAAGCAATTAATAATTCTTCTGACATTCTGCCTCCACAATTAAATTGACTTTGGTCTTATTTGTACAACAAAGTGTATGTAATACTTTGCTAAAGTCTCAGCCTGCAGTTTGTAATACTTTGCTAAAGTCTCAGCATGCAGTATGTAAGATTGTATTTCCATGTATAGCAGAAACCATATGTGACTAATCCTGATTTTGATACTATTCACGATGCAGCATTTACACATTTCATACACAGAACACAAATAAATCTGATTATTCACACCCTGTATACATGATAAATACTACTATCCTATTTATATACTTATTTGTA